>NC_034418.1:6274447-6309137 GCF_002078875.1 Numida meleagris
GCTCGGCGGGAGCAGGGCGGCCGGCGGCACAGCCCGGCCTGGCTGGGGCGACGGGGAGGCCGGGGGTGGTGCGGGCCCCCTCCTCACGGCCAAGGCCTGCAGCGGCAGATAACGCGGGGGACGGAGGGGGTCCCCGGCAGCTGCGCGGGGCCGCCGCTGACTGGGAGCGCCTGATAAGGGCCCCGCGCGGGAGCCAGCCGCCAGCGCCATGCCGCCAGTGCACTGCGGGGCCGCGGCGACTGGCAAAGAAAGTTAAACACAAGTGGTCCAGGGGCGGCGGGGAGGGCTGCGCTGGCAGATAATGGTAATTGATTGAATCACAGTCGCAGAGCAGCCTTGTTTTGCCTCGCAATTAATTTTTTTCTAATTTTCAGACCGAAGTATCCGAAGAGCTCAGGTTGCACCGACCGCGTGCTGCACTGAAAGATAATAAGCACATGCCCTCTTCAGCTTTTTGGGGGAAATTCAGGCCAAGAAAAGGCACAATTAAATAAAACGCACCCCCCTTAAACTTACAAGCACGCGGCTCCAAGCTCAGCAGAGCATGCTTTTAAGGACGAAGAAAATCAATGGCTTTGTCAGCTTGCCGGGCTGTAGCTGGCAGGCTGCGGGGGATGAGAAGTCAATTTTGTCCACAAAGCCAACGTATGGTGGCACTGGAGAAGGGGATTGCCTGGGGACGACGACGTGGCAGTCGCACGCTGGGCGTTCCTTCAGCTCTTCTTCCTCTCCTCTACCCCCGCAGCCTCCTATCCCAGCGCAAGGTGTGTGCAGAGCAAACCAGGATTTGTGCTGCGGGTATCTTGTACTGCTTCCTTCTCAGGTTTATTGCCACCGCTGTGGATCTTTCTCACTAGCAACCTTTCATCCAGAATTTCTTTCTCTTTTTAAGGGGATCCCCCCATATAGTGTTCAAGAGTGGTAGTATTTTGTGTACTTCAGGTAAATAAAACCTTTTATTTTTTTTAGTCTTTGAAAATTGCATCCACGAGCAGTAAAATCTTATGTCAGCACAGCATGTAGATTGCAGGATACCTAATAACTAGTAAACCGTTTAAAAAAGTATTCTGCTTGATCAGACATGGTGCTTAATGTATAGTGCTATATCCTGCCTCGTAGGTAATTAGTATTAGGGGGAAGAGCCTCCCCTGTGGACCATGACACCACAGACCTAAACTGGCATTTTTTCACATGTTAGATTTTTGTTTCTTTAGTGAAGGCATTTCTTTGCCCATTTTAAAAATCACTCTCTAAGAAGGAACAGATTGTATAGAGAGTATTGTATATCTTAAATGAACCTTGGAAGTGCTAATAATATATTCTTCTTCCCATGCAGACACAGGGTAAGGTGGGCAGGCAAGCAGTATTGTAGTGCCAGAGGACTAGAAATCAAACATGAGGTAGGAAAATAGCCCCTAACCTGGGAAATATATTAGCCAAGGATTGCAACGGCCTGCTTTTGCTATGAGTTTGTTGGTTCTCATCCCAGAAGAAATGCGCGTGTGGATGTATTGGTGAAATGAAGGAGTCTTATTTAGGCAAGGCATTCTGGTTTATTTTATCATGAAGAAGCTGAGTTCTTCACTGGTGCTCTTTCACATTTTTCCCAAGCAGCAACAGAAGATTTCTTTATACATATGTTGAAATTTATGGGATTTTTCTCAACTACTGAAACAGAGGAGCATTTGCTGGCAGTTTGGGCAGGAGAAGGGTATCCTGAGCCCCGAGCCTTTGGCTATGAATCACAGCTGATATAATTTTGAACAGAGTATGAGATCTCCTCTGCTGAAAGAGCTGGTAATCTGCCTTGTCATGACCACTGGTTATAAGAAGGGCAAGTCAGCTGTGAAGAAAGACTTTCTTGAAGGCACCATATTAAAAGCTTGTGGCCATAGGCCAATGCAGCCATTGCTGATCAACTTTAGGCAGGGACTTGGCTGGCACTGCAGGGTCTGTGTGTGGAAAGAACACTTTCTGATTTCTCCCTGTAGGCTTGAGAGCCTACTGGGCTACTGCTGCTAACCTCCCATGAAGTTCCAGGTTCTGGTGTAATGAAACCCACAAATGCAATGAGGTCACAGGCCTCTGCCTGATCTGTTTGACCACTGCCCTAAAGGCAAGTGCTGAGCTGCCCCAGGCAGTATGATGTGTTACTGGGGCCGTGCTCAGGAGCACTCATTCCGTCCTCCTCCAGCCTGTCCAGAGCTGGCCGGTGCTTGCAGTCTGTTGGCCTCAGAAGTGCTGACAGTGATGTGGAAAACAAGCTCCTGAGTGAAAAGTATTGCGAGTTTGTTTGGATAGAAAAAAGCAAGTGAAACTCATGGAGGTAATGTGCACCACACACCGCCCGCTTGCCTTTGAGCTCCTCCGGGCCGTGGCATGTTGCCGGCACTGGGGCCGCATCCCCTGGCACTGAGCACCCTCGGAGCTGCCAGCCCTGCCCAGTGGGAGCGTGAGGAAAGGACAAACCTTGTACCTCCTGGAAAAAAGATTTAGAATGGTTCCTGTGCTGAATGTTTGGGTATGAGCCTGTGGGATGCCGAGAACCAAAAGTCAGAGGCAGCTGGAGGTGCAGACTTCTTATGAACAAACTCCTGAAATAAAAGGGGCAGGTTTTTACTTAAAGTCATGTTAAAAAGCTGCATGCTGGAGGGCCAGCCCCAGACAGCACGTGGTGGTGAGTGCAGGGTTCCCCGCTGCCACCTCACAGCACTGCCTCAGCCCACGCACGGGCACCCTGTGCCGGCGGAGATGGGACCTGCTGCCCACCCCCCTCGCCCTCCCGTGGAGTGGAGGGGGCCATGGGGGGCACGTGGGCAGTGTGGGGCAGTGCAAAGGAGGTGGTGGGGCTGGTGCTGCGAAGCCGTGAGGAGAGTGTGGTGCAGGCAGGGGGATGTGACAGCTGTGGCGGGGAGCAGGAAGGCGGGCGAGCGGAGGGTGTGAGGTAAGGCTGAGGGGAAATGGGTGTGGAGACCTCACCAGACTGATGTCTGGGTCTGGATAGCCAGCAGAGAGCTGGGCAAATGGCATGAGGTGGTGGCTGGGCTCAGCAGGGCTGCTCTGTGTCCCCGTCCCTGCCTTGTCAGAGCTGTGCCACATGTGGGCTGGGGCTAAAGACAGCTTTATGCCCTCTGATTCTGCTCGCTCAAGCTCAGACTTGAGGAAGGTTTCGCTTAACTTCAGGAAGTTGAAGGTAGCACCTGCTCTCTGCTTGTGTTTTTCTTCTTCCTGCAAAGCGAGAGTGATCTTCATTAACTAGACTGGAGGTGGGGGGAATCGTGGCAACTGACTGACGTGTACCTCAGGCGGCCAGAGGCACCCCCCTGGAGGCCTCCCCTCCTTGGCAGCCCAGCTTCACACGCACCATCTGCACAGGCTGGGTGTTCCAGAGGTGAGGTTCCCCTCCGCGTGCTCTGGCTGTGAGGTATGGCTGTGGGTGTTGGCCCCGAAATCCCTGGTAACAGGAGTGAGCTGCTGCCCAAAGGCCATCCCTGTTAAGGATTTTAAATAGGGGCACCAGTGTGGCATCTCTCGCTTTTGAACTTCAAAAAGAACAAAGACTTAACATTTCTTTAAAAAATGTGATCTTTATTTAGATTCCCATTTCTTTGCTTTTCCCAAGCAAGCTCAAAAGGCATGCTGCTTGGTAGGATGGTGGGGGAAGGAGGACTTCTTTCTCAAAACTAAAGGCTGTATGTAAAGATAAGCTAAAAAAAAGAGAAGTTTGGTGTAAAACTTGTTTACTTATTTTGCCAGATCCTACCTTTTGAAGTGCTAGGTTAAAACCTGGGTAAATTTGTGTAGCAATGAAGGAAGGAGAGTAGTAATGCGGTAGAAGCTCTTTGGGAGAGGCAATGGATGAAGAGGAAATACCAGCATGAGAGGGAGCAGAAGAAGGAAAAATGGAGAGGGAAGCACCAGCAAAATGATTTCTGTCCCTTTGGTAAAGTCTTGAGGAGATTTATCAGTGAAGCAACTGCTGCCGTTCCTTTTCCCTGCTTTGTTACAAGCCTATGTGGCCTCACAGGCCAGGTCTTCTTCGTTTCCTGGGTGTGTGCTGCGTCTGTTGGCAGACAAAAGCACCATTAAGATATTCAGTTGAATATTCTGAAATTAGGATTTGAGGTTGTTCCTGCCATATA
The DNA here is from genome assembly GCF_002078875.1 of Numida meleagris. Classification (NCBI taxonomy): domain Eukaryota; kingdom Metazoa; phylum Chordata; class Aves; order Galliformes; family Numididae; genus Numida; species Numida meleagris. The sequence continues at coordinate 6,278,590 of NC_034418.1, forward strand.
ATTCACAAAGTCTCACTCAAGTCACAGCCAGAACATTACATCTGCCCTGGAGAATAAGGAGGAAATTCACCAGGTTATTTTAAGTTGATGTCGTGGAAGCATGCAGTAATATATCCAAGTTAAACTCAAAGGGAAAAGCTTGGATTGGTTGCAAATTTTATCAGATGTACTGTTGCATTAGGACCTCACATTTAAAAATGATTTAAAATTAAAAAACATAAAGTCTTTGAGCAAAATTTGCTATTCAAAGAGGTATCAGTATGAATATGTGAGTATCTTAGGTAAGCATCGTATCAGTGTGAGAGGGCAAGTTCAGTAAGGCGTCAGTTAATTTACATTTGAGATAAATCACGTGTATATCAATACCATGTTCTGGCAGTGTGTGTAATTATTAAGAGGCATCAGAATTATGCTTTTGTCTTTTAGTTTTATGAAAGCATGCAGGAGAGTTGTGATGTTTCTGTTGATGCAGTCTTCGATTTTTGATTTCCTAATCCTGGAATACGCATTCAATTCACTTGGGCTGTCTTGTAATTTTGACAAAGTTTCTTTTTTTGACTGGATCTTAATTATGTTGGGAATGGTCTCTCAGTTGATTGCCAAGCATTCACTCTCTCTTTCATACTGCTTTCATATCCCCATATCACCCTCGGTCTTAGATTCACAGAGCTGTTAGACAGACCAGTTGGGGAGGAGAGTGAATGGCTTCAGAGGGAGACAGACTTATGTGTTCTGACTGCGGAGATGATGCAAAATTAGAGGAAGAGATGGAAGGAGGATTAGTGTGGTCCTGAAACTGTCAAAGGGAGGCTGATGGATTGTATGGCAGAGCAACAGCACTAGAGATAGGAACAGAGGATGTGAGATGGGGTGGTAGCTGGCAAGAGGAAGATCAGAAATGGCAAAACCGTGTGGGGAGGGAAGAAAGGGAAAAGACTAGTAAAGATAGAATGGGTCCAGAGGCAGCAGCTAAGAAGTGAAACACAAATGCTAAGATTGTTGACTCAGGAGAAGAAATGAGTAAGATGGAATGAGTAACTTCAGCAGAGGATAATGTCTCCCACACTTAAAAAAATCAGAAACTTCCAAGAAGGAAGAAATGCATCTACGTTATTTTACTTTTCTGTTCTTTTGGCCAAGCAATTCTGCCAACAACTGAGCACGGCTCTGCTTTCTTTTCCAGCATCAACTGCTGCATCATTAGTTCTCTGAGGTGCTGTTGTAGACGTGGTCTTGAGGAACAAAGGTCTTGCTTCTGGAGGGTGTGATGGGGCAGTATCTTCCCTGCCCTGGCACCTACTGGCTTCCAGGAGCCAGTTTGTTAAAGTAATTTTACTTACAACGTGTCGTCAAAAAAAAAAAAAAAGTTACAGTGTCTTCAGTATACCCTGTGACTTTATGGTGGTAGCATCAAAACAGTTTTGAGGAACAGTTTGTGGAGAGGTGATCTCCATAGGTCCCTTCCAGAGTAAATTATTCTGTGACTGAATGATCCTTCTCATCTAAAACAACAACAAAAAACAATCAACCAGAAAGAATCCGTAGCAGAATGGGAATGTTTGAATTTTGTTTCTGGTGCAGTTTCAAAGGCCTTAATGAACAGTGCTCTTCTGTTACAAGGTTAAATGAGAATTGACTGGGTGATTGACTTCCACAAAAAAAATCAGAATTCCACAACCCCAGTAGCAAATGTTGCTTGAGTTCTCTGGGATAAATAGCTAGGTTAGTTTATAAGACACCCTTCTCTTGAGGTGGAGTCAGAGGCTACTTTGGGACTTCCCTCCCTTTGCAGCAGTATCCCAGAAAGTGAGACAGGAAAAAGCACACGTGCTCCTAGTGGCAGCAGCTTGAGCTCATTAGTTTTGATTTTTAGATATGCTGGCATTGTCTCAGCACTTTCTGTCACATTTATGGCCTTTCCAGATTACTTATCTAGGGGAGAAGCATACTTTCTGTTTATGTTCAGCCTTCTTCAGTTATTTATGTCATTGAGCTCACCGCCCAGACAAAGCCCATCAGTGCACATTGAATCTGCTGTCAAAGTTGCAAGGGAAAGACACAAAGCAGAGGTAACTCTTCCATGAAGATCTTTACTTCTGGCTGACTCCTCTGTGTTCCTGAGGTCTTCTGGAAAAGTGCATCAAAAATATCTGAACTATTAGAAAAATGATTCCCTCCCATGAATGAGCATGTAGGTATTTTTCAGATGAGATTGAAAAAAAAAGAGACTTCTTCTGGAGTATCCCTGCTAGTTTGCTCTCCATTTAATTTATTCTTGCTAATTCATCTTGGAGTGCTTTGGAATATTTCTCATCATCTATCAATGTGTTTCACGGGACAGTCTATGGAAAGGACAACATATTTGATGAAGAGCCTTTACTGCTGACTGAATTTCCCCCAGCATAGTTCCCTGTTCGGTACTGAGACTTTGAGTGAGCTGGTTGAGCCTCCTTTTGAACCCATCATAGATTTTTCTTTGTATTTTATTTTCTTTAAAGTTTATTTCCTTCCTTATGGCAGCCACCTTTTGCCAAACGAGTAAGGCACTCCAGTTCTCCCTGGCTTTTGCCCCATTTACCCCCCCAAAAAGATTGCAGTGGCTGTATGACTGAATCTCAAATTTTCCCCGGAGCGATCTCTGATTTCTTTTCAATCAGTTCATTTAATTGACCGTGTTTATTTCCCTAGCCCTTGTGGCTCCCCGAGTGCAGCTATTTGTCAGAAGCTGGATGTTAAGCATCCTTTTCATGTTTTACCTGGAGACTTTCTTAAACCATCTCATCTGTTCTTAGCATTTGGGGCTAAGCCCAAAAGGGAAGCTCTCTCAATCAAAAGGCTATCTAAATGGATAACGTGATACTTTGAGACCTGTTACAAAGAGGCAAATGTCCCTGTCCCACTGCTCCCGTGTTTATCCCACCGGAGCAATGGCAGCTTTGAAGACTTGCTTGGGCAAAGATCCCAGTGTGGATGTTTGCAAGACAGCTAACTGGAACTCGGTACACACACCTAGCATATTGCTTAGATGTGGAGCCTAGGCATGATGCCCACTTAGGAAAGCAGCTTTGTAGTCTGTATTTGCTTAATTTAGTCTTCATCTGTCCTCCTGAGAATGTCTGTTCACTGCACGTTAGTGTCCAAGAGCAGGAAATGATGGAGGCAACTTTCACAAGAAAGGTGAAGCAACTTGGCACTCACTGGAGTTTAGAGGCTAAACTGCTTCTTAAAACATCATCCCTACTGCTCATCTAAGGAATTTCCAAGATGTAACTAGGATGGGGAGAAGGATGCCTTTGTGTCCTGTGTTTCCCTTTTCTAGATGATGTCTTGGTGACATTAGCTGCCTTCTTTAAAGACTATAACATTCTATTTGAATGCTTTCCATGCTTTAGTTTGGCATACAGCATAAATCCAAGCAAACTGACCCGAAACGGGAATGCATTTTCCTCTTCAGCGAATTCTATCTGTAATCTGCTGCTAGTATCTACATTAGTAAATACCCTTTTTGGGGAAGATCCTGCCTCTGTTCTTTTCCAAAATCTTTTAAACAGTGATAACACACAATTATTTCCTAGAAAGTTTGGTCAGCTTCTTACAAAGCAACTCTTAAATCATTGTCCTATTTTTTCCCAGTACCACTTATTTTTATCCTGTCCTTTAAAAATAAACATAAGAGCAATTAGGGAGAAACGCACTGCGTTTGAAACACAAATAGAAGGAAGTAAATGCTGTGATGTGTCATTCCAATCCGTGGTCAAATATCCACATTTAAATCTCGATGTCTGAGTTAAGTAAAAAGAGATCCTTTTAAATAACAGTCCCTTAATTATTCAGGAAAGGTAAACTTGAACATTTGACATGATTGCAATAATACAGCTAGTTTAATTTTTTATTATTTTTAAGCTCTCACCCAGCATGCTGTACTAAGTTATTTTCCGTGTGTTTTTAAAGTCCATATTGAAATATTAGCCATAACTGTCTGCTGTGTATAAAGGAGGGGGGGGCATATGTTTGAAGTTTAATCATGCTTCTACTTACGCTCAGTCCCAGAGCAATCCTTTTTTCTGCTGCTGAGCTCAAACAGCCAGTAGCCAGGTTTGATCTGCTGCCCCACGGAGCAGTGCCCTATGTGAATTTGAAGTTGGCTCAACCCGGGAGGCCTGCAAATAAAGACTAGCCTCAGGTAGCCAGCTCTCTCCTTCCCAGAGCAGCTCCTGGGGCGCTGCCTGGAGCAGTCCTCCTGAAATTGTTTCAGGCAATTGCTGCAGACTATCTCCACTCCTGCCCCTCTTACCCCTCCTTCCCTCTCCTCATCCTGGCATAAGGGAGGAGTTTTGGAGTCCAGGAGTCCTATTTGACTTTAATAAAATGAAAAAAATAAAAAGCAGAGCAGTTTGTAGGGAACTGGCACAGACTGTGGAAACGGGAGCCACAGCAAGACAAAACCCAGTGGCCTTCAAAACTTTTTTCCCTTCTTTTTCACCACATGACTTGGAGGATGTGGACAGTAATTAAAGGACCCCCTAGCTCCTCATTTTCTGTGCCTGGTCCTTTGATCTGGTTCGTGTCGGGGAGCTATTTTCATTGTTCCTGTCTTTTCTTTTATTCTCACCCGGCCCCTTTGATGTGAGCAATGATGATCTTTAATTCCAAAATAGGAGATGGGCAGGATAGCAGTGCTGGCCTTACATAATGCATCTTTCACATCTTATTTTTAAACTTGAGCACAATAGGTGCAAGTTGGAGCCCGGGGAGCATTAACCCCTTACGAGCAGGGAGCTGTGAGGAGGCTCGGAGCCTACGGTAACGTCAGTCAGGTTAATCTTCTGTGGATGCCTACAGATGCGTTTGCGAAAAAGATGATTATTGTTATTTTTGTTCAAATATGATGGATCTCTAAATATAATCTGGAGGGAGTTGATCCTAATTGTTCCCATGTGGAAAAAATGTGCTGAGAAAGAACTGTAAAGCTAATGCAGTTATTCTGACTGGCTTCACTTGGCAGCACAGTGGGAGTGAAGCATACTGTTTATTAGTGTATGTTAATAAACTATAAGGGACAAGCTGCGGGTGGTGCTTTATAAACTGTTAGCTCAGGTAGGATGGATAGCAATGTGGAGGTTATTAGTAACACTAGCAGGAGAGGAGGGCTGGGGTCTTTGTTAGCTTGAAATTCCCCAAGTCCGTCACGCCCCGCGCTGCACGTCCATCACTGGCTGTGCCGGCAGTGACCGCGCTCTGGCCCGGCTGAGCCCAGTGGGGCACGCGGAGCACCCTGTGCCATGCTGGCCCCGGGGACATCCCGTGCGGTGCTGGCTGGCACCGTGCCACGCGGCCCCAGGGAGGCAGGTGGTGGTGGCAGGGCCCCGTTCCCAGGGGCCTGCCCTGGGAGCTGCCGCATTAGTGCGGTCCCATCTGCCCCAGCAGCACCTCCTCCCTGCGGGCCCTGCCAACAATGGCTCCTGCTGCCTGCGCCCGGCCTGTGACATGTGCGGGGCTCGCTCAGCGCAGCATGCTGCTCAGGGAATCTGCCTGAAATTTTAAGTGCATAGCCCAGAAATTTCACACTTCAAGATGCGAAGCACCCACATCCCGTTTAACTTGAAATGCCATGGAGGGAGGGCTGAGCTCTACCCAGCGCCTTTTGTTTTAGCAGGATTTGTGCCTCTGGAAATTCAGAAAATGAGACGTATCCTGCTCTGTCACCTAAACGTTACTCTTTGAACATTTTGTTAGTTTGTTCCATGCTTAGAAGCAGATCTAAATGTGTAGCAATTAAAAAAAAAAGCGGTGTATTGTCTCTGTTTTCCTGGGAAAATTGCCTTGTGGGAGAATACAGTAAATTGTCAATAAGAAATAACAAAGAAGCGATGAGGACAGCAGAGGTTAAGTGTGGCGATGGAGAGAGGACAGAATCTGATTATGTTGGAGCTTAATGTCTGCTTTTTTATTTTCATTCATAAAATATGTAATGTGAAAAGACCTCCATGGATGAAACAATGTTATACGTGGAATTATACCCTGACGACACCGGCGCTTTCAGGGACATAAAACTTGCGATGCGTTTGTGTATTCCTTAAAATAACAGCTGTTTATTGGCTATCTTTCAGGGAGATTCTGTGATACGTTATGGTCCTGCAGCAGCAAAGTGCTCCAGCAGATGCCTGACTGCAGCACGTGGCTGGACACATAGGCTCTGCAGCCTGTGCTTGCTTAAAGCTGGGCACATGCTTAAATACTTTGCTGAACTGGGGCCAAGGCAGATGTAGTGAATACCTATAATTAACTTTGCTAAATGGCTTACAATATGCCACTTGTTTCCATGTGCTTTTAGATTTCCCACTTGATTATCATTTGGGCTGAACTTCTGCTTGTTTGTCCTTGTCTGCCGATCTCGCTCTCTTTCTTTTTTCTTCTTAATTCAATCAGTTCCCTCAGAATCTTTCTGCATTAGGAGTGAAGGAGGAAAAATTCTCTTCTAGTTCTTCCAGTACAGCAGCAGTCCAAGAAGAAAGGGTTGTAGGGAGAGCTAATATTTCACTGGAGCAGCTTCTAGAGTTGGAAAAAGTAGACACGTTTCTGAGAGCTGGCAGCGGGACATGGAACTTGTAACCGTGTCCACTTTTTCCAACGATATCAGCTAATCTAATAATAAAGGCTTCTAGGGTGATGTAATTCCTTTTTTTAGACAGGGCAAAACAAACATTGAATTTGGAAAGGGAAAGCTGGCACCAACACGTTCCTCAGCAAGTACTAGAGTCTTTTCTTGAGTTGGAAAGGAAAGGAAAAATTACTCTTTCTAAACCAGCCCTGTTTAAGGACTTGAGCATGCCCAGATAGCCCCTAGTTGGGCTCCAGCAGCCTAATGAAGCTGCCTGTTTTGTGATTTCCCTGCACACACTCCCTGCCTGCCTTGATTGGCAGCTGGGTAGCAGACCTCTGCAGCTGTGACAATTTGCCTGAGGGAGACTGTAAGTGTCTCATTGAAACTTGCATTGTAAAATCCTCCGAAATGCCTCCCATAATATTAGGCACAGGAGAAAAACACAGGTGTGAAAAACTTTCACAGATCCCATGAGTTCAATGTCTCTTGGCAGCTTTGGTGGATTCGCCGTTATTATATAAATTTAAAACTTACATTTACGAAGAAGAATTTGTTCCATCTTCTGCCACAAGGAGAAGCAGGGCCAGCGTCAGCGCTCGGCCTTGTGAGGAAGAGGAGGGCTGGTGGCCCACCTGCCCTGCCACCGTGGCAGCCCCAGCGTGTTGCCCTGAGGGAGGGCGCAAGCTCAGACTCTCAAAGTGAGCGTTCAGTGACTGATTCTGCATCCACAGAAGGAGGGGTTTGGAAATCTAAGTGGTATGTCAGTGAATTCAACATTTCTGTATGTGTGTAAGATTTTATCCTTTTCTCCTCTTCCCCTGGTTAAGTAGCTTAATATGCTGCTCGTTGGCGTAGCCCTTATTTATCTAGACCACTGACTGCAGCCTTCAGATGTAGCACTTTAACAGTCCCAACACAACATCCAGGAATTAAAGTTTTGAAGAAATGCGAGCAGCTAAATTTAGACTTCGGAAATGTGCCTGATGCGGGTGACCTGTGGCTGTGTAGGTAGAGGTTCCCCTGTGAAGCAGCCACGCTGCATTTGTTGCTGAAAGGGAAGAGAGTTTGGTTAACTAGGAACATTTGATTTGCTTGCTTGGATTGTTTTTGATTAGTGACTGAGAGCAAGGTTAAGCTATAATAACATATCTGCTGTAATAAAATCATGTTGGTGAGTGATACATGTGGCTAAAAAGATGTAGATAAGCTGGTCTGTTAAGCAAATATGCTTTGGAAATAAACACACAAAGGAGATGAAATAAGAATTAAAGCCAAATGTAAAGATTTCTTTACACTTCTGTGCTCAGAGTTTTGCCATGAGACTGCCTTGTTCTGAGCAGCCAGGCTAACAGGGCAGCTGGCTGGAGCCCTGCGAAAAGAGAAGCTGTTCTGAATTTAGTAACGAAAAGTGTAAATGCATCACTGAGTTTCTGTCGCCATAACCTTGTGCCAGACGCAGCAACTAGTCAGAGCTGAGGTAGCAAGCCTTGTCAGATCTTAAATTACAATGATACTCAGAAGTTTCTTGAGAGCCCCTTTGCACCCTTTGCTTTCTCTCCAGGACTGCAGACTTCCATCAGTTCAGGAGATCAGTAACGTTGCTGTGTTGTGCACGCTGTGTGACTTGGTAGCTGCAGTAGGGCTGTGGCTGTTTCGCTTCCAGGTTCATATCACTGCATTTTGCTCTCAGTGCTTTCTCAGACTGTCCTCCCACAGACCACGAAACCTGTGCTGATGTATAGTGATTTAATGTACTGTAAACTACACAAGAGGGCTCAGTTTCATGGATGAGTAAAGCTGTTGTATAAATCTTTTAAGTGGTGTCAATTGAGGAGCTGAACTCAGGGTTCAACTGAACATTCGTGATAGCAGCTGAAAGCTGAAAGCTGAACTTCAAACACTCACTTGCCAAAGCTGTTTCATTTGTAGTAACGTTTTAAACAAACATTGCAGAGTACTTCAGCAGTGTGCATTACCCTTCCTGGATGGGGAAACAGAGGCACAGAGCCACCGAACTCCTTGGGGCACACAGAGCTCCTGCCGTGCTGCCCTGGGCTGTGCCTGCTGGGCTGGCGGTTGTGTGGGGAAGGAGCTGATTTACATGGCAACGCTGGGGAAACCACTTGTCTTCTCTCTTGTGGCAACGGTGGTAGCAAATGTGTTGTCATGTTCCTCTACTTACCAAATAAATAGAGCTGTAACAGTAGTTTTGAAAAAAAACTGCAGTTGAGAGCATCTGTTTTCTACTGTACTTTTTTTCAGTGATCTCTTCCTATAATTTATATCCAAAACGTTAAATGATAGAATTTGGCAGAATCAGATCTATACGGTAGAGCTTAATGGTGATGTATCAGGGAATAAAGAAAGCCCCTCAAGCCTGCTTAGCTCTGCACATGCACGTGAGCAGGGGTGGGGGAAGGAGAGTTGTGTTTTTCTTGGAAGAGGACCTTTTCGGTTTCTCCTAATCTGGCACCTGGAGGTCCAGCTGTGCTAGCTGGAGGCTGTGTGTAGTCTCATGCATGGGAAGGATGATGGGCAGATCGCCGTATAAGTTGAAGCATTTTATATCTCTACAGGCAATATATATGGCTATATTTGTGAACAGTGGCAGTGTAAAATGGGAGGTGGAATTACTCTGCAAACGATGATTTGCCAGTAGTGCTCTGGTCTGGCCTGGTGTCTGTTGTGATTCGCTGAGAGCACCGGCAGCGTGTGGATTTTCCAGCTTTGCTCGCTAGTGCTCCAGCAGCCATGGAGCTGCTGTGACTGCCATCAGAGCTTCCTGTCTCCATGAACTGCCTGTAAATTACTTTCCCTGGGCTGGAGCTCTGCACATGGCCTGGAAATGTGTCATTCTGCTTATGTGTGGCTCGGTCTTCTGCTAAATTATACCAGTTCTATTTCAAGGTATTTCCATTGGCTTAATTTGATGGCAGTATTCCTAATTTACTTGGGTACAAGTAAGAGCATTGGGTTCATTACCTCTAACAGTTTAGTTCTCTTGATTTATTTTTGTTCTTCAATCACACAAATGCCAGTGTTAGTTTGCTCTTAAACACTTGATTTCCTAGGACATAAAAGTGACTCCATATTTATAAAAGAAAATAGAGAAGGGCTTTATTCTGCGAGGAGGTCTGGGCCGGGGCTGGTGGGGTTACACACCTTTAAAACCACTGAGTTAACATTTGAGAACATTGGAAAATTGTGCGATGTAATGTTGCACTCCTTATTAATGTTGAACCTTGTGGGTTTCGCAGCTGTGGATCAGGAGCTAGTATGGGGTGGCCCAGAGTGTTTTCTGTGCCTTTAATAACAACTGGTTTTCATGGAGAACTTCTCACAGCACAGGAGAATGGAGCCATATACTGTGCTTCAACAAAGATACTATTTCTCCACAGTGCACATTAGTCAGTGAGTTAAACAAGCATCAACATTAAAACAGACATTATCCCCTGCAGTGTATTTTCTTAGTGCTTTGTCCATTACAGCTTTCGAGTGATGAGGCTTCTAGTCCTTCCCTTTAGAACGAGCTCTTTCTAACATTTATCACAGATATCTTCCTGGTGTCTAGCATAAAATTTTGTTTTCTGATCGCCTCCCACCCATCCTGACTTGCTCAGTGGGATGTACTGATGTTGTTTACAGTACGCGAGCCCCCTGTAAGCAGTTCCTGTACCCTTCTTAGCTATTCTGTAACAACGATACATACAATTAGACCTTTTAACCTTTCCTCATAAATCAGTCCATCCAGTCCATTAATCACTTCTGTTGCCCTCTTCTGAATTCTTTCCAATTTGTCATCATTCTGTGACTCCGGACAGCTCGGCCACCACGGCCCTATGCAGAGCTCCAGCAGCCGCCGGCTGCACCCGTGGACGGGAGCTGCTTGTTCTGTGCGTCTCTCCCTCTGCTTCATTCCCAGTCAGCACAGATCTCCAACCCACTCTGCACAGTCACTCCTTTAAAACATTTATGGAAGTGATTTGCAGGCTCCCAGACCTTCCGCCATTCTCTGGTGTCGCGTTAGCTGAGGTTAAAATGGAAAAGGATTGAACATGACACGCTTCTCTTCCCTCCCTTCCCCTTCCCAACCCCAAAATAAAGAGCACAACTCTTGCGGTGCGTATGGTTGTATTAAATGCGAGGGAAGAGGTAGCATTAGAGTGGAAAAAAAGAGGCTGAAAATATAATTGCCCAATTGTGAATCCTAAGTAGCGCAGGCAGCAGGGGCAGCCCTGACTGGAAGAAATCAGAGGGTCACTAATTCACACTGCCAACATCCTAATTAGCTGTGCAAATGTAATGTTTATATTGTTCGGGATGGATTACAATCTCCATTGTAGAATGGAAAGAAATAAATGAATTGTGTCAGTGGAGCCCTGTAGAAAACACTCCTGCCGCCCCATTAAGCCATGAGAAGTAGCTTAGCTACTAAAAAAAAGTTTGTTTTCAGGCTGATGCGCAAGTCTAATTGGGTTTCCAAAGAAAGGAACATGTTTTAATTATTAATTAGAAATCAGAGGAGTAAAAGAGTGGAAATCTGCTTCAGCTGGAGGTTTTGCTCAATGCTGGATTTCTCCTTAATAAGCTGAAACATTCCAGGCCTGCCTCAGTTAGCGGTTGGGTGCAGTGGCTTTACTCGGGGGGTAGACATCTTAATACTCATGTAATTATCATGTAATTATTTTGTAATGTGGGATCAAAATTTTGCATAGATGGCATTCTTTCACTGAACTTGAAAAATAAAAAACTTGTGTTAATTAGTGCAGCGATTCAGTCATTTGGGTTGAAGGAGCAGGGTTCCCTCATCCCCCTCCCTCTGTCTTTAACACACAAATATTTTGAAACAGTTTTGGAGGTGGTGGATTGAAGATAAATAGAATTACTGAATTTAGGTTTTGTTGAATATTTATCAGATTTCTTGTCGGTAATACCGCTTTTCAAGTGTCAAGTGGGTTGCAATTATCATCAAAGCTGATAGGCACAAATAAGTGATGATCGTGTCTGCTAACACAGGGTGTGCAGGTTCATAAAGGGGGATTTTGTGGAAGTCGCTTTCTCTCCGTTGCCATTGAACTTCTGGAATCAAAGTTGTCAAAAGTGGATAGGCTTTATCAGAAGATGTTAAGCGGATTACGGTCCATCATAGCAAACGCTGCTGATGGAGTGACGGAATATGTTCTAACAGAGAGTGCTGAGAGCTCTGTGGACTTGTGCTTTCTGATGCCTCAAAAATCTGCTTGAGCAGAGTTATACTCCTGTTTACAACTGCAGGCAGCTTGTCTGTGCTGACGAAAACAGTATCAGGCAAGTGCCGTAGCTCTTATTTCTGGAAATTGCTGACAGTCTGGATCTAAGCTGAATTACAGGTTAGACTTGTGAAATTACATAGCATACCAAGAGTGGCTGGCTCTTGAGTTGCCAGATGTTTGTAGATGCGTGTGCATCTTAAGGGGAAGTGCCCGTTAAATGTCTCCGCTTTAATAGGAAACGGGGACAGGAGAGAGGAGCTCTGTGACTCCATATGGCTCGCTTGGTGCAGCAGTAAATCCTTGTGTTAGTGGGGTGCAACTGGAAGGCAATACAGAACTGCCTCTTGATGTTGTTGTTTCATAGTAAAAAGAACAAACAACAAAAACCAAATAAAACCAAACGTGGACAAGATGGGGAGGATATAGCTAATGAGAACTAGATGGCTTCCTTCAGGGTTGTGGCTTGCATTAACTTATATATGCAGCATTATGATAAAGAAAATGTCTGACTTAACAGCAACAGCGAAGAAAATTTCAATTGGCCTTTTTTCGTGTGTCTACTAAAATTAGGATGTTTGAGAGTGTGAGGTTGGGATTCAGAAAAGAAATTAAATATCCTTGTTGTGGGCCACTGAGCTCCTGCTTCTGCTTTAAGACTTGGTACATTGCTTTCCACAGCCTTGTTTTATGCAGTCCACGGGCAAAAATTTCCCAGAAAAAATTCAAACCCTTTCTTAGCTCTTTATCAAGCAGCCGCACTGTATGGTCCTGCCCCTTCTCTCTGGTTTGCATACTGCTTAGTCATGAAGGATTTGACAGTGATAGATATCAATATCAAGAAGGGCACAACAATTTGTGCTGCTCCCAAGAGCTAATAATCCTCTTAGTACAGATTGCAAGGCGGTCCTGGTCCCTCTTCCTTTTTACAGTTTTCCCATGAAGGAAATGAGTTTTCCATGAAGGAAAACACCTTCATGACTTGTACTCCTGCCAGCAGAAGTCAGGTTAAGCTTCATACTATAACAAAATTAACAAATAATTATGAATAACAAGCAATTATGATGAAAAAAAAAACACACAAAAGAAGACCTACACATTTAAGGGACTGTTGACAGAAGTGTTCTCAGTTGAACCATGTGTATGTGTGGATTGTAGGATCTCCTGTACACAGCCACGTTGGGTGAGAAGATGCTGCAGTAATTTGTGACCTGACATTCTTGCAGTGCTTCCTTTTGATCATGTCAGACATATGCAAGGCTCTGGCATATTCTTGTGGGAGAATGAATGAGGGTCTCTGCTAAGTATTTTCTGTTCAGAGTTCAAAAGCTACTGGGTCGTTGATTAAAACAGGTCAACTTCTACCAGACGTGCTTGTTGCCTTGGTCAGATGACAGAGTGGTTGATCCTGTCCCCAGCCCTCCCTTGCTGGAAGCTGGAAAATAGTTATGAATACAGTTTTGAATGCTGTTTTGCTTGCAGAGTGTCTGGCAAATGTTTCATGTTAAAACATTTATCTTTTCCCATTGCGGGCAAAGAAGGAGCTCATCTCACTTAAGTGTTCGCTGGTCACGCTAAGAAGTCATTGCATACTGTCTGTTCAAAAAGTCTGGACTTCAGATTTGATTTGAAGAGTTGAATTAGACCTTTACGTTATGGAGGCCACTTTTCGTAAAAGAGGAAGCACAGGCAAAGTGCTGCTTAGCAGCAGTAACAGAGCAGTACACTGCTTAGCAGTGCAACAGAGATGTATGAGAAATCATGGACAGTCTTTAATTAACTTGAGCCACTCTGTGGACATCTTGCAGCGGGGTTGTAAGCTGAGTTTAGTACAAGAATGCAGGCTGATAGATTAGCAAGTGACACCACAAGGCCTCATGTATGAACGTGTGGCCCTGTTTGATGAGACCACTGACACTTTGACTTCTGCAATGTCTTGAATGTACTTTTTCTGTTTACTGTTGTGCATCCTGGCACAGAGCAGGTTGTTTTCAGTGGACCATCAAACGTATTTCAGATCACTAGACACTTTGTAGCACCACAGATACTAGTTGACTCATGTCATCAACTGCTGAAGTGATCCCTGTGGGCAGGTTTTGAAAGCACCAGAAGCCTGGTGTGACCAGCACTGCTCAGTATAGACACTGTTTTCAGCTTGATGGTTTCTTCCACTCCATCTTCAGAAAGCTCTTGTTGTGTGAGAGTGGAAGCGATCAGCAGCAGTGGCATGTCTGGCATTGCTGTGTGATTTGCAGAGGTACCTGAGAGATGCCTGAAGGGTGTTCGTGTTCATATTGCCATTTTCAGTAATCAAGTCTTATTGATTTTTCCAAGAAATCAAAGTTCTTCTATAGGAAAAAAATATGGAGGTTTATCTTTCATTGTTAGGTTTTTGATTTCTAAAAGATGCAGCAACTTAGAAGCCTTTTTGCTTTTTGGCCCCCAGTGTTTCAGCACACGTTGAAACCTGCCTTTCATGTTTTACGTTTGCTGATGTTGTGTTCTTCTTTCTAAGCTCTCTTTGGAACAACTTGCTGCTCCCTCTTCCTTGAAAATCCCACCCACTCAGCCACTCGCGAGCAGAGGAGAGGTGCAGCACACTGGGATGATGTGCACGTCTAGCTAGCGTGCAGTAGCAGTGACCTTGAGAGCTTCATGATGGCAGCCAGAGCATCCAGTGTGGGAGTTCATCAATATTTATTCATATTGCTTGCAAGTCCTTGTGTTTTAGGTAACCAGTAGAAATGTTTCTAGTGGAATACGTACTGTTATGCAAGCAATAAATTCAGGACCTCGAAGGCATAGGTGCAGATTTAGGTACTTTTTACCTTTCTTCTTCTGGGGAGGTGTTTGCAGCCTGCTGCCCTGCTGTGGGTTAACCTTGCCCACCCAGCTGCTCTTTCACTCCCCCTCGTTGACAGGATGAGAAGAGAAAACAAGATGGAAAAACTCGCAGGTCAAGATAAAAACAGGGAGATTGCTTACCAGTTACTGTTGTGGGCAAAACAGACTCGACTTGGCAAGAATTAAATTAATTTTCCCCAAGTGATGCAGGGAGATGGGAGTCAGGGTGTTACGGTCAGTTTGTAGCAGCTCCTCTCCTCCCTCTGCACACTTCCCCAGCTCCACTGGTCTCTCCCTGGCTGCAGGGCAGTCACTGTCCTGGTGCCCGGAGCACATTCTCTCTCTCCCCTCTGACCTGGGTGCTCACAGGGCTGTTTCCCACACTCTTTCCCCCTCGCTACTCACTGCCCAGCAGCATTTCGCCTTTTTACAATAGATTTCCACAGAGGCACCAGCAGCTTGGCAGCGGGGTTCTGAGGTGGGTCTGTTATGGGGCCAGCTGTGTCCAGCATGGGGCAGCCCCTGACCTCTTCTCAGAGCCCCCCGCAGCCCCACTACCAGGGGCAGGGTGCGTTGGCTCAGTGTGAGCACACATTTCCATCCCGCGCTGCGCTCTGCAGCCCCGGCCAGCCTGACCCCTGACCCCCAAGCAGATGTCTCCAACTTTTCTTGCCTGCTGTCAGGGTGAGGAAGCAGTCGGCTCTCACCCGAATGTTGACTCTGACCGGGCTGCTGGAGGCCGCCTTTCATGTTTTATTTTGGCTTCTCGCCAGGGGGTTCAATTTTTAAAGCGCTGGGGTAATGATCAGATTATTATTATTATTCCTGCTTCAGAACTCACTGTTCTGTGCACGTTGTACTTCCTGCGCTCTTGCTAGTAGCTGGCTAGTAAAATGGCCCCAAGAAGGACTGCCACCAGGTGCAAGATGTGTTCTGGGAGGAAGGACACGTGGATTACAGAAAGCTGCCTGCCAGTTTGTATGTTAGTGCCACAAACTGTGGCTTGCTCTTCACTGCTTTTGTGATTCAGCCACCCCAGAGCACTATTCGGAAACAAGTACAATGCACATGGTGGATCAAAGAAAGCCTTGCTTGCATTTGCTCTGGATACCTTGCTTTTTATTTTATCATGGCAGATTGCGGGACCATGTGTGTCGTCATGTTTCAGTCTAGAAATGGAAAACCTGCCTGGAGTGTTCTGTGTACTTGGTTAGGGAATTCAGCGTTATCAGTCATTCTAAGTATTTGTGCTCAACTCTTCAGAAGAAGTACCATTCAGATTTATGGACTGTTCAATTTATTAATCTGAGTATAAAGAAGGAAAGTAAATGTGAACCGTTGAATTTCCTATCTTATGGCAGATCAGGAAGATGAAAAATGTACTGAACACTTGCCTGGAATAGAACCCTTCAGATATTATCATTTGATGTAGAAATAAGCTGGCAGAGCAACAAAGGTTGCCTATATTTAACGTTCATGGCATTTTACAGCTAGATACACTGGCTAACTCAGATTTCAAAAAAAAGAGACTTTGCACAAAAGCTGGTTTTTATTCATTTAGTGACACTCTTCCTAATGCTGCCCAAAACAGCATGTGTTGGTCTAATGGCCCTTCTGTATTTCCATTTTTATATCTCTGTAGCTGTTTGGAATTTGGAAATTCTCAATTACCCTGCGTACTGTAACATTTTGAAACTGCGCTTGAGTGTAAATGTATTTTGATGCCCCTGTTTGCTTTAAATGGCAGAGGCACTGAATATAAAATAGAATGTGTTAGCAGTTTGCTGACTTAAAAGATGGCATTTATTACGATGTAGAAAGAGTTAATCCTAGACTTTTAGCTCTGAGCTTAGTTTATTGAGCTTCTGGATGCACGTGTTAATTTTCTCAGATGACGGATAATGGATGTCACTTGAGAAAACAAGACTGATTTGGGTTCTTTCATAGTTTGTGGGTTTATGTCCCACATGGTATAGAAGCAGGCTCTGGGAGATTGCCTGAAATATGCCTGGCCTCTCAGCTGCACTAAAAATAATTCCTGCTTCCCATATTTCTAGAAGTAATTCTGCGATGCTGCAAACCTTATCAGCTCCTTGTTTAGGAAACAGATTTCACTTTAGCTTTCAAATAGCAATGAAATAATGGTCTTTTGGGGTAAGCGTTGTATTTATAAAACGCGTCTTTGTAAGAATGCATGTGTGTTTTAGAGTTTTTTGTTTTGTCTCGCTGCTCTTGTTATGGAGCGTTCTTGGTTGGGTGACCTTCTTTCTTTGAGAGCAGCAATTCACATTGGATTTTGGCAAAATGAGTTTGATAGTCCTTGCTTTGCTAAGCACTAGCACCTAGATGACAGTAATTCATCCTCTAATACCCCCACAAAACCTATTTATGCAGAACTTGACATGATTTGCAGGCTCCGTAAAGGAGGAACACAGGACTTAAGCAGTGCCTAGAATTAATTTTTTGACCTCCATTTCAGTTATTGGTTGAAGTATTAGGCTCTTCAGGCAACTAAGCTGTTCGTGCTATAACCTGGCACTCAGCACCCTGGAATAGAGTCGCACTATCAATTCGATGGCATTCATGCGTCTCCCTCATAACGTGAAGGGGGAAAAATTGCAAGGGAAATTGCTGCCCAGCATTGCAGAGTTTAAGGCTGCCAGTAAAATTGATCTTAGTGGCAATAATAGTCCAATTTAAGCCGACACAATCACAATCCTTTTATTAATATTGGCTTACCATCATCCATTTTAACTGTAGCGTGTTGCCAGTGAATGCCAACAAGCATTCTGAAGGTAGAGGACTTGTTTGATTTGTGATCAGCAACATACACAGGATCGGAGGCTTTACTTATTTATCTGGTTCTGGAGACAGGCAACTAATAGTTCTGAGAGAGTTTTTCTTTTTTAACACTGATTTTAGGGAAAAGAGTGAATGTAAAATTTTGTTTCCATAAATTCAGATAACATCTGCATTAATATGGTATATTGTAAGGATCATTAATGTTCAGAGTATATTATCAGGTGTTCTCTAATGCACTTTTGATGAGCTTTAATGATGCTTGCTGTAGTGTTTTTTCATCTTTTCTCTCCCTCCCCCTTTTTTTTTCTGCTTGATTGTAATAATGACTTAACCCAGGTGGTAGACTCTATCCAGAAAGTGCCCAAGGGAAATATTATTCCCTAGAACCAGCAAACATCACAGATAGTCATTGAGTTCACTATGGCAGTTTCCCCAGGAGAGAAGATCTTGGCTCACCCCTTGGGTGTCTGGACCTGCTCACGTTTGCAGTCTAATAATTTGAGTTTGAGAGAGGATGGAGAAATGACAAAAAGAAGCAAGATGGAAAACGTAAGTGGAGGGGAAGGAGAAAAGTCAGTATTGCACGGAAACTTTTTAAATTACTTAAAATTGTTAGAAAATAGCTTGCCATAGAATAGGATCCTGGAAAGTGTTTGAATTATTTAGAGATGATTAGTAAGAAGCATGATGCAGTTCAAAATGGCAAGGCTGAGTAAATGCAAGGATAGAGAATTTGTCTGTGGATGTCTTGGGTTATAGGCTGGTAATGAATTATGCTAAAAATGCCTTTAGTTTTAGGAAATAACTGGTATTTGTCCCCAATATTTGTCTTTTATAGCTCTCTAAACCTTCACTATCAGTCAGGAAACTGATTTTTAAAAACACAGTTTCAAGGTCCTTTTTATGCCATTTAAGGAACCAAATTTAAAAAAAAATGCTTTAAATAAGTGTCCCAGAGATACTTTAGTTTCACTGAGTATAGACACCATGTAAAAGTGTAAAAGTGAAAATACAGGCAGTGGTGAAAGAAAAATATTATAAATACCTTCAGCTGAGCAAGTTCTTTGTAGTACCGAGTTTGCAGAGTGTCAGATATCGCTCGCTGCGTGCATTAAGATTTGCTGGCAGAAGGCAGTGCCTGCACCGTGAGCAGTGTAAATCACGCCGGTTGTTTAAAAGATGGGCTCTTGTAAGCTTACCCAGGTTTGCAAGCACATGAGTAAAGGGGGTTCTTTGTTTTCTTATTTTTTCCAAATCTCCACTTCATTGTCCATAGAAGAATTTAAAAGTAAAGTACCCGGGAAGAAAATTATGCTGTTAGGTTGCTTTTGGCTACGCTACATTGAAAGCTACAGTTTGCAAATATAATCTGCAGCAGCAAATACTGTACAAAGGAAAAGGATTCCTGTTGTTGCACACAATGTTTTCCATTTTCCACGCGGAAGCTTGTTCAAATCATTTTGAGCCCCTCTCTCCATGCCTTTTCATAGGCAGCAGTTGAAGAGTGCCTCCGCTGCCCGGGGGCTGGGCTCGGGGCGACGCAGGGTGCGGGATGCATTGCAGCACACCCTGGTTGCCCACCTCTGCCCCTCTGCAGCTGGAGCCGCCTCTGTATATTCTCCACGGATAGGGCAGGGCTGCGACGACACAGTTACACGTCTCCTAAGATGGAAATGAAAAACGTAAGTGATAACTTGCCCAAAGCTGCTTTAGACTTCTCTTGGAAAAAGGTGGCTTTGTAGTGGTCTTTTACTTTGGGAGCATAGTTTGCCAATGAACTGCATTTTGTGTCAGCTCTATTAAAAAAACTCTACTGAAATAATCACTCTCGGCCCGTCAGCATTTGGCAGCCCTCTCCTCCAAAACAGGCACGCCGAAGTCCCGGTGTGCAGGAGGTGGTCCCGTGGAGCGGGGTGCCCGCCCGGCCAGGTCACCAGTGGGGCAGCCCGCGGGGTGTCACTGCGGGGCTCTGCTGTGCCTGGCCCTGCACGCACACCCGATTGAATTTCTGCTCTTGTCAGCCCACTAAACCTCCCAGAGTGATTTGTTCCCCCCAGAGAGCCATGTGAGAGCGGGTGGAAAGGTAACAGCAGAAAAAAGAGGAAAAAGAAGGAAGGGCTGCAGAGGGGAGAGAGTGAACCAGCAATGAGTAAAACAGAGCTCCTGCGTCCAATCGCCAAGTATTACATTATAGAATCCCAGTTTGGATATAAACAAAATGTTTCCTTAGAGCAGAATCGGATCCAAAAGTTAGAAAAATTGTTTTCCAGAGCTGAAACAGCCGTGCTCTGGCTTGACATGGGTGTGGGAGAAGGCTCCTCACCCCGCACAATCCGCACACGGCAGCCCGGTTCGCCAGGACAGGTCCAAGGGACCATTTGTTTGCTGGAAGAGCCCATCTCCTTATGCAGGGAAAGGCATCGTTTTGTGCCATCCACGTCTCTGCTCAGTGCCTCTGGGCTCAGCTCCTGCCTCCATCTACCCAAATTTCTCGGGCTACTTTCCATCTTCCTTCTGTAGCACTGGGTTGACTTCTCACGCATCGTGACGGCCTTGATTCAGTACGACCTAGAGCTGCCAGCCGGTTTGCTTCATCAAGATGTTGCTTGACACGCTAAATTGATCGGGCCTTGCAGGCTGGCAGCACGGCTCGTGTGGCAGCACGTGACAGCTGCCCCAAGGAATGGCCATTGGAGGGCTCGGGGACACAGAAGGGTGAGGCTCTCTCAGAGGGTTCCACATCAACCAGGCTTCTGGTTTTGGAGAGTCTGCCATCCCTTGAAATATCGCTAAGCTAAATGAGAAACATTTCCTAATGAAGAAAACAACAAAAAAAAAACCTTGCCAAAAGAGCATGAATGTTGTCACCAAAGTTAATAAAAGTAAGGAAATTAATACTTATGGTTGACCTCCAATACCTAGGCACAGTGGGGTGTAGCAAGGAAGTAGTTAGAAAGGCACCATGGTGAGCCTTAGCCGTGAATTACCTTATTTTTATTAACTTTCTGACAACCTCAGTGAATTTCCTTTCTTTTTATGATGTGATTAAAAAAGCTAATCAGATCATGTAATTAAAATACATAATTACACAATCTCACAGTTTTTCATAATTACTGTACATGGTAAATATTGTTACCTGATCACACTTTGCGCAAAAATTCAGGCAGGAATTAGTGTAGGATGGTTAAGGGATGTCTGCTTTCCTGTGGCTGCAGTGGAAGCTTCTCTAATGACAGTGGAAAGATAATAAAATGGTTTAAAGTGGAAAATATATTGAAACTACAAAATATGGACTCAGCTGACTTTTGGATGCTGTTGTACAAACCGGACAGCTGGTTGACATGGTGTATTTCTGTGAGTTTATAATAGCTCTTCCTTCTGTGCCCACGCCTCTGCTTTTTATTTTGTTAGGCCCCACCCACTGGAAAATGGATGTTTTGATACAAAGCAACACAGTGAGAGAAAAATCAGATCAGATTCACTGTCTTCAGCCCAGCCAAAGAACTGGATTAAGGTGGTGTCACTGTTGTGTCTGAGTATAGTGACTTTGGGCTTTACGTAATGTTGTAAGCTTCCTATGTCCTGGTTATGGTCATACAAAATCCAAAGGTAGAAGGTATGGTAATCCAAGACAATGGAAAAGATAATTGCAAATTAAAAAAAAAAAAGCCTTATTCATAGGAAATAAAATAAATACTAGAAAAGCCTTGACAAAACAAAAAAATTATATGTGATTTGTACCTTGTTCTGTCACTCTTCTATGTGAGAAGGTTGTGCCAAGAGAATAACACATTCTGTGCTTCTTTCTGGGCAGAGAGTTTGGGATGGATCTCTGGAAAAGGAGCATTGGTTCCAGGAGGTTGGATGGGCATTGTTTGCAGTATTTATGGGTAGTTAGGATGGTAGGGTGCGTGTAAGTGAAGCTAGTTTGAGATTTAATATTCTTCCTGTTGGTTATGATAGCAATAGTTTTTCATCCCTCCCCACAAAGCATTAAATTTCCCACTCCAATACGACCATCTTATTGACATTTCTCCTTCTCTTCTGCAGTGTGAGCTTATACAGCCTGAAGTCACTGTTTTGGCTCTTCATGGCAGTTGAGGTGGGACACAGTTTGTTCCAGTGTGAGACATCCCACACTAAGATCTAGGTGCAAGTAAAAAACCTTTCCTTATCTGGGAAAACAAACAAGCAAACAAAAACCAACAAAACTCCAAACACCTAAGAAAATGTTGATTGATTTGGGAGATAGTGGTGTTTCCAGCCATCTAATGACAGAGATCATTTCAGGAGCACCCCTAGTTCTGGAGGTGCTTGTCTATTAATTAAGCCTCTGATTCCAAATTTCCCTGAAAGCTTTTGTTGTTGTTGTTGTTTCTGCTTTTTAGTGCTTTTCTGCTCTTGCTTTGGTTTTTAACTCAGCTGTGTCCCCACCCCACCTCCAGCTTCCACCCACTTTAATTGAGCGGACTCCTCTATAGAAAGGCAAATGCTTTCAGTACCTATAATACAAAGGTGAAGCTTTTTAGGGTAACAGATAGCACTCCGTATTACCTCCTCATTCCTCTTATTAACATCATCAGATATTTTTTGTAAATACAACAATTCTCCTTTATATGGGTAGACTTAGGGAGGAAGCTATTGAACAAAACTCAGAATCGTAGAATCCTTAGAGTAGGAAGGGACCTTTGAAGGTCATCTAGTCCAACTCCCCTGCAATGAACAGGGACATCCACAGCTAGATCAGGTTGCCTGATCCATCCTGGCCTTGAAAAACATTTTTCCCTTTATTCCCTTTAATTTTCTGTTATCAGTGCCAATGTCTGTGTGAGGCTGCCCTCGATGCAAGGAGCATTGTTTGGGAGGGATGGTGGGGAAAGAGGCATTTATTTGCAAGTGCCAAGATGTTTGCTGTCCCTCCTTCTCTTCAGGGATAAACTGAGATGATTCAGTGTACTCTCCAGCCCTAATTTTAATCCCATTTAAACAAATAATTGTGCCCTACACCTTTCATAATTATAAATTCACTCTGTTATGCATCTATGGTTGAGGCACAGGGACAGTAACTAACGAGAATAAATTGAGCAATTCGTATTTGTAGGAGTGTAGGGCTCACACATGGGTGTGAGCTCTGGGAGGAGAGCCCTTAGCTGCCGCTGCAGCTCTTCTGCTGGAAGGCTGAGAGAGATGGCTGATGGTTTGACATCGGGCTCTCCAGTCAAAAGGGCAAAGATCTGTTGGAAGAAGAGTGCAGCTTTCGGCGGACGGTTCTCTTGTGTGGTGCAGCGTGAGTCATCAGATCACAGATAGCAGGTTACCACCGCCTAAACTCAAATGGTCTGTCATGCAGTACGTTTGTTGTAGGGCAGCACTCATGTACCGTGAAAGATTCTTACCGGGTGGAAAACACTTTTGTTTGTTTGCTTGTTCTGAAAGCTGTTTCTTATTTAAAAACCTGGATACTGTTAGTGAAAAAGAAGTAGTGTTACCATGCAGCGTGGAATACACATCTCTCCTTGGCAAGCCACGCTGCTTGGCTTTCATCTTGCATAGCACAAAATCTATAGCTGTTTTCTTTTTAAACCTTTCAGTTATTTTTATCAGCTATTGATAAGTGGAGAACTTCCTTTCTGACCTCTGTTTTAATGCCAGTCCCCTCAGGCCAGTCACGAACACGGTATGGATTCAGGACTGATATTTAACTAAGGGATACTCAGAAATGTTCTTAATATTCAGCGGTGTTCCTTTGTTTTTAATTTCAAATGAAATATTTTAAAAGAGTTGTTCACTATAGCAAACCCAGAGTCTTAGCTAATTGTATTTTGCCATAGTACATGCCATCCCTGAGGAACGGGAGATGTGCTGAGCTGGAGGAAACCCCAGGCTGGGCCTGGATGGCACTCCATCAGCTGCAGGGGACCGCTGGGGGCACTGAGGGATGGGAGCTCCTCTGCATCTGGCCAGGGGATGGTCTCCAGAAGCTGCACTGCCCAGACCCGAGGAAATACTACTGTCTGTCCTCGTGGGAGCAGAGATGCTCACAAGGGCATCTTCATCTCCACTGGTGGTGTTTGCATGAAATCTTGACTGTGAAATCATGAAAGAGGCAGGGAATGTGTGCACCTTTCAGAAAACACCTTGGTGTAGATTTGACTATGTTTAATGTTTGTCACTTGAATTTTCAGAGGGGTTAGGCAGCTGCCCTTCCTCTAGATTTCAATAGGATCGATATGAATATGCAACACATTTGGAAATCAGACCAATAATGCATATGCATAACTATAAAACAGGTTACTTGATACTGTATGTCACATGTAATTTATTGATTTTCGTTCCCCAGCTCTTTGAAGGCAGTACAAAATCTGGATATTGTTGTTTTTTACTGTTTGTTTATTGTTCAGCAGTTTCAGCCAACATGTGTTTTTCAGTGTTAGGTCTATTCATCACAAATGTCAACCCATTAAGTTTGTAACTGCGTCACAGTTTTCCCACCTAGATCAAAATGAAAGCCTGGAACAGCCTACTCTTTCTAACTTAACAAGCTGGTTTTATTTTCCCCTGCAACTTGCTCTAATAATATGACCAGCTTTAAATTCCTCAGGCCGGAAAGCTGGGCAGTAAAGTCCTGTGCAGAGTGGAGATTTAAAACATGAGGTTTTTCCCAGGTTTGGAACATGGTAGTTGACATTTCTTCTCCTGAGCACGGATGGAAAATAGTCACTTAGGAGCGAAAGCCTGCTCTTGGGAAAGTATTTTTCTTACATTACAGACAGCGACAGCAAACTCACTTGCCTGGAGATTGGGTCACTGTAGTGTCAGATCTCCTCACAAAAAGCCATCCTAGCAAGCCTGTCATTCTAGTGACCCTGACTAGAAGATGCAGAACAGTTGTGATGTCTGGTCTCAGTTTTCTCCCTTCTTAGTGGTTCTTTTGGCTTAGAGTTGATATATGGCCAAAAAGTTGGAACAGAGCTGTGCAGAAATGGAAGCACCGCTCTCATGCTGCCTACCAGCACAGTAGTAGACATGTGTTTGTCCTAGCAGTAACAGCAGCTTATCTGAGGGGTCTTGGCAAGGCTCTCTTTGTCCTAGTTTGCCACTGCCCCAGTTTTCAAGGCACTTACTCCTCCGAACTGCTGCCCATGCCATCAGAATGAGCTCTGACCTGATTCTGCACAAGCTGAATATCCTGTGGAAAGTGCTGCCTGTCCTTGTCACTGCTGTCACCAGGTTCCCTGCTCACCGCACACAATCTGACCCCTAAATGAATTTTATGAATGAACCTAATGGATTGTAATTGATGACTTCATCTTGACTTGAACATAGAATTCAGAAACATGAAAATGAGCACAGTAAAGCATTAAGTCAGATCACATCAGTCTGGCCTGTTCATGGAGAAAAGTCTGTCCCTTCTTAATTTCGGTTTCTGTGCTCTCTGAATTTTTCCAAGCACCAGCCCATCTGTATTATGACGCTCAGCCCTGGCGTGAGCTGAGGGAAGGAGCCTGAGCTGTGGCTGAGTGCACAGCCTGAGGGGATCGCAGAGCAGCCTGGGAGCAGGTGTCTGCTGCCATCGGGAGCTGCCCGATCGGATGGCAGGGAGGAAACCAGCCATCTCGGAAATGCCACACACGTACTTCATCCCACCACAAAGGCTCTTCTGCTGTCCATGTTTCCACAGGGCGCACAGAGCATGGGAAGAACCCTGTTACTGCTAGTGATAACAGAAGAGAAGGAACGTTGTCATTTATAACCAAGCAAAGGATTTTCCTTGCTTGTATCACAGAGACCTTCATGCAGGGCAGTGCTTTTCACCTCTCTGAGCTGGCTTCCCAAGCACTGCAAAGGGAGTGGAGCAGGAGGCCAGGGTGGCTCCGGTGCTCAGAGCACTGCCACTGCCTGCCCCGAGCCGTAGGCTCTGTGCCAACATGTGCAGGCAGAGCTCACAACTGCTCTGCACTGTCTCCTCGTTTTGTATAATCCTGCTGAAATCATGATAAGTGTTGACACCAAGTAGCAAGAAGTGCAGAATGTAATGGTGTGACTGTAAGGCCAATAGGGTGATACAAAGTCTGTGCTGTGGCTAAGATAATATTGAGAAATATTAGTAAGAATTACCCAAAGTATTACCATTTATTATAATTAATTTTATAAGTAATTATTATAAGTAATAATTATTCTACTAGGATTGTTTTCCTAAGGGCTTTGTCTTTCCTTGTATTTGAAAGCTGTTCATGTCATAGCTGAACCTCTAATTTTACAGCCTTCTCTCGTTATGACTTATCGCATCTATGATGTGAGCACATAACCCCATGTACAGTTTTGTTCTTAGAGTATGCCTCTGTGAAATGCTCTGCAGGTATCAAAGCAGCAAGGGTGGTACAGGACCCTCTAGGCAGCAGGGTAAGCATGAGCAGCAAGCTATTAGTGTCGTTCTGTTAATTTGTTGACAATTTTTGCTGGTATCATCCTCTAATCTTGCTTAAAAAAGACAGAACGTGTATTTGAACATTTCTGAAGAGCGAGTGGCTAAGCAAAATACACGTACAATCCTAACATTTCTGTAGAAATAGGGTGAGTTATTATTGATTCACAGAGCACGACAAAACATCACTGCATGAATTAGCAAACAGCTGTTTCTAATTTGAGTTTAGAACTGTACACAGAGGAACTTGTTTTAGTGTTCACTCCTTTCATTTATAATGAATTTTAATCACCGCTACAGGTGAGAAAAATGTAGAAACAAGCTTGTATCTTGTGGAAGAAACAAAGGAGAGACAGATGCTAACAGATTTACAGTCTGTGATAAAAGGAATGTTTTGGTACACTTTACATGTAATTAGAGTGCAGCTGTTTTCAGTCCCAAGTCCATGATGCACAGCAGAATATAGTATCTGCTGCTTTTCCAAAGGGAGTAAAGAAAAACAGTGATTCAACCCTGAAAGCATTTAGTTTATTCCTAGATCTAACATAAAACTTTCTCCTCCGCCCCTTATTATGCCATTTATTAAAGTGTGAAATAACTTATTTAATGATATGTTAATTTTTGTTACCTCTAAAATACAGCCTGTTTGATGTAAGAAAAATAATGCTACAAATAACTTTCTGATTTTTACCATCGTATAGAATGATGTATCACCCTACCGATGGTCGTTATTGAGCCTTAACGGCCTTGCTGTGGGAGACAGGGCTCAGGCACATGTTACGCTGCCTTAACAAGTTCCTGTGCATCAGCCAGGCCTCGACAGACATTTCTGTGTACTTTTAACTTGCAGCGTAAAAAAGACTAATTAAATGCCTCTTTGATCCCAAAAGAAAGGTTTAAACAAAGACAGCTAGGCTTAAACTGCCTGTGTAACACTTTATCTACAGCAGACATCCCAGCAAATGTAACGTTTGAAAGTCTGTGCTACATCTCGTGCTGATTTTATGTTCTGACTATCCAGTTACTCTGTTCATGAGAAGAAAAATTAGATGATATATATTTTCCATTGAGCCAGACATCCTTATTTCTTTTTAAAAACTTCACTTCAAAATATGAATGGCAGTGCGAAGCGGAGAAGTTGGGAAACGAATCACTGTTGGTGATTTAGCCCAACACAAACACTTACCACATCAGCATGCAATTAGGTGTGAGCACCTTTTCCTTAAGTCACTGATAATCACGAGGGCACTGCCTGTGGGGCCGCTGGTATTAGCACCTTGGAGTTTTTTTTATCCCCAGTCAGTTTCACTTTGAACATGAAATATTAATACATATCAAAACAGAATAGTGCCTTGAAATAAGAAAGCTTTCAGGAATGTTTGTGCAGGAGCTGATGTTTCTGAAGCCTGAAGTTGCGCAGTGTTCTTCAGCACAGCGTGAGCTTCCCAGAGCCTCCCTGGTGCCTCAGCGAGGGATGTGCTGACCGGTGCTGGGCGCAGTTGCGTGGTTTTTTTGTAGGATGGTTATAAATGAGCAGTGGAAGCCCTTTTCCACTGTTCAGCAAAGCGTTGCAGCGCACAGTGACGCTGGGTTTCAGGCACCGCAGAATGGTCCTGACACTGCTCAGGTGGGTGCGGTGCCAGCATCAAATGGCTGTGGTTGGCCCCAGAGCTGTGGTTCGTAGTGCCCCATTGCCTTATGTGACAAAGGACAAAATCAGTCACTGAAGCCAATACACCCATAAAAATTGAGTTGGGAACAGTAATGATATTTGTTATTATTTACCGTGTTATGTTTGTGCAGGAAACGTGCAGGAAAAGGGCAACATACACTCCAGTAAAAAAAAAAAAAAAAAAGTAAAATCTGTTACAGTGCACTGAAAATACTGAAACTTACAACATTTGATATGTAAACTTGATTTGCATTATTTCACACCAGCACTGCAGTGTAAATGAACAGCGTATGCTGTGTGAGGTTCTTACCATAATCCATTGTAATGATCTATCCTTGGTGTTAATGCATAGTGGAGCAATTCAAAATTTGCTATAACCACTACTGAAGACTTTGCCGTCCTTTTCTCTCAATCTTTGTGTTGTATTCTCATAGATAGGTGTCTGTGATGATAATAATTATTGAAATTGATAACATTCCTATCAGGCCCTCTGTCTGAGGATGTCTCGGGGCTTCACAGCTATCCATAAGTAAGCCCTACAATTTGCCCTTGAGCAGCAGATGGCTTTTCCCTACCACGGATGCGAGGAACTGAAACATGAGCGGTTTATACGCATGTCTCCTGTTCCCAAGCTTGTTTGCGAAAGTAGCTTACTTATTGTGGGTGCCAGAATTCCATCAGCTTTCAATAGTCTAATGCAATTTGAGTTTTTTGAGCTTTTTAACTTAGGTGTCATAGAGAGGCTCTGAAATAACCACAAATCTGAAGTTAAACAACAATCTTAAGAATTGATTTTTGGGTTTTCTTTTTGTTAATGTAAGCATTCTTTTTGTGTACTGGCTCTGTACTAGAGGGACGAACCCGACAGAGTAAGAGCACCTTCCAATCTCACTTCCATGGCTCGTTGTCCTGGATGGGGAGTGCCCGCCAGGCTTGGGACAGAGGCTCTGCAGGTCCCTTGGGCACAGCCCGGTGCCCAGCTGCCGCCCGGGCAGGAGCACTTGGTGCTCTTGAGCCCCAGACCGAAGCTCTGACAGGCAGGATGATTCCGGCCTTGCAGGGGAGACGGGATGAAAAGTATCTGCAGGGGCTGGGAAATCGTGGCTTTCTATGAGCAAAATAACTTTGAAATAATAAATACATCAGTGTCACTGGAGTATGCTGAGGAGGCAGTGCAGCTTACTGCTGGCAGTTTGCGATGTGCTGTGTGTCTCCTTTCTAAAAGAGACTGTGTATTTTTTAAGGCTTAATTTTATTGTTTTAGCTTTATGTGCTTATTTCTGAATGCAGCTCGTGCTATCTGGAAGATAAACAGAGTATGAAGTATGATTTATGCTACAGTTTGGCCAAATTGCTCTTATTAGAAGGAAAACACATTTATTGAATGCAATGAGGCTGGAATTAGCTCCGCAGTGATGATGATAAATGCCTGCAGTCCCATAAACGTGCTGAACATTACGTTGCTAAATTACTGTACCACTGGAGATTGATTATCAACTTTAGCCCCGTAAGCTCTGTGACACACACACATCCTGAACACTACTGACATCCTGAAGCTTCCTTCATGCTCTTTTTTCCCTAATTAAACTTTTTATTGAATTTTCTTCCCCTTTTAATACTTGTTTTGATTCTCTTATGCGCTAATGACAAAAGCCTCACACCAGCCATGTGATTCTTTATTTTAGAACAGTCCCACTTTGCAGGATTAGCCATTTTTAATGACTTTAATCTCCTTTTTGAAAGTGATTTTTCTCATTCTGCTCCATTCCTTTGATTGCATTAATGTAAAATTATTATTCTAACCATCATAGCCAGACATGTCACACCACATCTAAAATAAATCTTCCCTGTAAAATATTACTCTGGTAAAATACCTTAGGATTTCCTTCTCAGTTCATTATGGGTCTTTTTTTTCCAACTTAAAATGGCAAGTTAAAATTAACAGGGCTATTTTTCATTCCATAAAGAGATTAATGATAATGAGCGTTTCCTAATTTCTTTAGTTCTGGGCATTTAGTCATTCAGCATCTTGTTTGGGAGAAAGTCAAGGTAGGTTGTCCCTGGAACTCAAAGCTTCTGATTCCTTCTAAATTGTCAAAGAACGAGGAAGCAGCACAATGAAAGAATCCAGAAGTTACACATGACCATTAGTGGAAGGCCTACATCAAGCTGGCAAAAGGAGATGACCCTTGTTTTCAGCTCTCTGTGTAAATGCTTCCTTTTCCAGTACAAACTCTTTTCAATCTGAGAAACGGTCATTATTTGGAACCCAAGTTGTATTAGCACAGCAGCCAGAACCCCACAGCTCTCCCAGATCTGTGCTCTCGAGGGCCCAACGTGTTTGCGGGGCAGCACGCGGTGAGCACGGGCGCCGTGTGGCTGCGTGCTGAGGTAGCTCGGCTCGCTTCGGCGGGAAAGCCAGCTGGGCCGGGTGCGGAGCGGCGCCTGGCGCTGTCCGCTCGGTGGGCCCCGGCAGCTGCAGCCGAGGTGAGCCGCGGTGCTGTGCCGCTCCGAGGGCCGAGTTCTCTCTGTGGGGCCCTTCCTCTGCGCACCGCTGCCCGGCAGGAGATGCGCGCAGCCTGCTTGCAAAGGGGAAGATGGACACGGTGCATGTATTTGTGCAGTCGTTTCTGCCAGCGGTCATTTCTGCAGCATTCAGACCGCAGCCAGAGCAGTCCCTACCCCGGCGCTGCGCTGCGCTGCGCTGCCCCGCCGCCTTCCCGCTGCCGGCCGGCACGCAACATGTGCTGCCCTACTTCGGCCCAGCATCCCCCTCGTGCTCCCTTTTGTCTCGCGGCCCCCGAGGAGCCCAGCTGGCGCGAGCGGGGAATTGGCCGGCCCCGAGCTACCCGCTCCCCCCCGGGGCCCCTCATCCCGGCGCTGCCGCCCGCCCGCCTCCTTCCCGCCGCCGCCCGCGGCCGCAGGTCCGTGGGGACGGGCCCCGGGAGCGCG
>NC_034418.1:6309227-6339227 GCF_002078875.1 Numida meleagris
TGGCGGGGCGGGCCGAGGCGCTGCGGCCGCCGCAGGGAGAGGCCGGCGGGCGGGGGGAGGAGGGCCGCGCAAACTTTGTGTGGAGACCGCGCTGGCAGCCGGGCCTTCGGGCTCCGGGCTCGCAGTGAGCGCCGAGCGGAGCGGGCCGGGCCGAGCGCTGCGCGGGAGGGGCTGAGGGCGGCGGGGAGGGCTGTGCGCGAAGCGGGGCTGCAGTTGGGCGCCGAGCGCTTCCTGACGGCGGCGTCCCCGCGGAGCTGGCTCGGTTTTTGAGTTGCCAAGCGTGTGCGTGTCAGAGCTTTCCCTCACGTGGATTCTGCTCTTGCTCCGTTCCGTGGGTCAGTTTTGTATCAGACCAACGGCGTTTCTGCTTCACTCGCTATCTCCACATTGTTTGGAATTAGAATATTCAGACTCTCTTGTTTCTTGTTAACAGATCTGTATACGAAAGCTGCCAAAACGTCACGTATTTTTCCTAAACTGCATGCTTTGCTGCTGGAGATGGCACCGTGTTTCTAATATCAAATTATAAACTATTTTCCAAAGCCTCACGTTGAGCAAAGGCAGTAGTCATTAGAACAGAGGCTGAGGCATCGCTGCTTTGTGCTGAGGCTGATCGTTTTGTGATGTCCTGAGATCATTTTTAAAATATCTGCTAACGCGTTACCTTCCTGCAAGCGCGGTGGCAGCGAGGCAGTCTGCCAGGCCACCCCACCCCGAGCCTTGTGCCTCACTGAGGTGCTGGGGTCTGTGCGCTGCGAGCGGCCTCCAGTTCTGTGACAGTTCTGAGACAGAAGTGAAGGATGTTGGCTAATGGAGACATCAGTTAAAGTCACCTGGAGGTAGCGCTGAAAAAGGCCCTTAAAATCGCAGGTGATCGCTTAACAATGGAGCCTTCCGAGATGCTTGTGTTGCTTCATTGCACATTGTGTTTTGTTTTCTTTATTCAATGCTTATTGCTTTACAGTATGGTGAACGGGTGTTAAATCTGCTAAGGAAAAATGATTTTTATTAACGGTACATGTTAGCATGAATTACATTTACAAATATATGTTTATTTCTCAAACCTCCTTTGAAATTCAAGAGATACTCTTTTTATTTTTTGAGTTGATTTTTTTTTATGCTGTAGTAGCAGAAGCCCGTAGTGTTGTTGAGAGCTTTGTCCTTATTTCACAGATGCACTGGGAATTGTTTTTAATCTCCTTTCTGCTTTCCCATTACAGATGGTGATGACGACCCACAACTCTCCTGGGTGGCTTCATCTCCCTCCAGCAAAGATGTTGCATCACCCACTCAGATGATAGGAGATGGGTGTGATCTCGGCATCGGGGAGGAGGAAGGGGGGACTGGCCTGCCGTATCCCTGTCAGTTTTGTGATAAGTCCTTCATTCGCTTGAGCTACCTTAAGAGGCACGAGCAGATCCACAGTGACAAACTACCTTTCAAATGCACCTACTGTAGCCGGCTTTTTAAGCACAAGAGAAGTAGGGACCGTCACATAAAGCTTCATACGGGGGACAAAAAGTATCATTGCCACGAGTGCGAGGCCGCGTTCTCTCGCAGCGACCACCTCAAAATTCATCTGAAAACCCACAGCTCCAGCAAACCATTCAAGTGTACTGTGTGTAAACGTGGGTTTTCATCTACCAGCTCATTGCAGAGTCACATGCAAGCTCATAAAAAGAACAAGGAACATATGGCAAAGTCTGAGAAAGAGGTGAAGAAGGATGATTTTATGTGTGATTACTGTGAAGAGACATTCAGTCAGACTGAAGAACTGGAGAAGCACGTAATGACACGCCACCCACAGCTTTCCGAGAAGGCAGATTTGCAGTGTATTCATTGCCCTGAAGTATTTTCAGATGAAAACTTATTGCTCTCACACATTCATCAAGCCCATGCCAACAAAAAACACAAGTGCCCTATGTGTCCAGAACAGTTTTCTTCAGTGGAGGAAGTCTATTGCCACTTGGACAGCCACAGACAACCTGACTCCAGCAATCACAGCATCAGCCCTGACCCGGTCCTGGGGAGCGTGGCATCCATGAGTAGCGCGACTCCTGACTCCAGCGCGTCGGTGGAGAGAGGTTCCACCCCAGATTCGACCCTAAAGCCTTTGAGAGGGCAAAAGAAAATCAGGTCTGTGGACAGAGAGGAAGGCCAGAATTGGTCTAAAGTTACTTACAGCTGCCCGTACTGCTCAAAGCGTGACTTCAACAGCCTTGCTGTGCTGGAGATCCACCTGAAGACTATCCATGCAGACAAACCTCAGCAAAGCCACACGTGCCAGATCTGCCTTGATTCCATGCCTACGCTGTACAACTTGAATGAACACGTGAGAAAGGTGCACAAAAACCATGCTTATCCCATGATGCAGTTTAGCAACATTTCTGCCTTTCACTGTAACTACTGCCCTGAGATGTTTGCAGATATCAATAGCTTACAGGAACACATCCGTATTACTCACTGTGGCCCAAATGCTACCCCTCAAGATGGCAACAATGCTTTCTTCTGTAACCAGTGCTCCATGGGCTTTCTGACCGAGGCAACCTTGACTGAGCATATTCAGCAGACTCACTGCAATGTAGGAAATTCAAAACTGGATTCCCCTGTCATTCAGCCAACACAGTCTTTTATGGAAGTTTATTCATGCCCTTATTGCACAAACTCCCCCATTTTTGGCTCCATCCTGAAGCTTACAAAGCATATTAAAGAAAACCACAAGAACATTCCTCTGGCACACAATAAGAAGTCAAAAGCAGAGCAGAGTCCAGTTTCTTCTGATGTTGAAGTCTCTTCCCCTAAAAGGCAACGGCTTTCTGCGAGTGTAAACTCAGTGTCTAATGGTGAATACCCATGTAATCAGTGTGATCTAAAGTTCTCAAATTTTGAGAGTTTTCAAACCCATTTAAAGTTGCATTTGGAGTTGCTGTTGAGGAAACAGTCTTGCCCTCAGTGTAAAGAAGACTTTGATTCCCAGGAGTCTCTCCTGCAACATCTCACCGTACATTACATGACAACTTCAACTCATTATGTATGTGAGAGCTGCGACAAACAGTTTTCTTCAGTGGATGATTTGCAGAAGCATTTGTTGGACATGCATACTTTTGTGTTGTATCACTGCACCCTTTGCCAAGAAGTTTTTGATTCCAAGGTATCTATCCAAGTGCATCTGGCAGTCAAGCACAGCAATGAAAAGAAGATGTATCGTTGCACAGCCTGTAACTGGGATTTTAGGAAGGAGGTGGATCTCCAAATCCATGTGAAGCACAGTCACTTGGGGAATCCATCTAAGTCTCACAAATGCATCTTCTGTGGTGAGACTTTTAGCACAGAGGTAGAACTGCAGTGCCACATCACAACCCACAGCAAAAAATACAACTGCAAGTTTTGTAGCAAAGCTTTTCATGCCATCATCTTGCTTGAAAAACACTTGCGGGAAAAACACTGCGTTTTTGATGCTAGCGCTGAAAATGGTACAGCTAATGGCATGACCCCAACAAATAAGAAGACAGAAGGGGCAGATATCCAGAACATGTTAATGAAGAATCCAGATACCTCCAACAGTCATGAGGCCAGTGAGGATGATGTAGATGCTTCTGAGCCCATGTACGGCTGTGACATCTGTGGCGCTGCTTATACTATGGAGGTCCTCTTGCAAAACCATCGCTTGAGAGATCATAACATCAGGCCTGGGGAGGACGACTGTTCTAGGAAGAAAGCGGAGTTCATCAAAGGTAGCCACAAGTGTAATATCTGCTCAAGGACCTTTTTCTCAGAAAATGGCCTGAGAGAGCACATGCAGACCCATCGAGGCCCGGCGAAGCACTACATGTGCCCCATCTGTGGGGAGCGCTTCCCATCGCTCCTGACCCTCACTGAGCACAAAGTCACTCACAGCAAGAGTTTGGATACAGGAACGTGTCGGATCTGCAAAATGCCACTGCAGAGCGAGGAGGAATTTATTGAACACTGCCAGATGCATCCAGATCTCAGAAACTCCCTCACTGGGTTTCGCTGCGTTGTCTGCATGCAGACGGTCACCTCCACGCTTGAGCTGAAAATTCATGGGACGTTTCATATGCAGAAACTGGCAGGAAACTCTGCAACCTCGTCACCCAATGGCCAGGCCTTGCAAAAGCTCTACAAGTGTGCGCTGTGCTTGAAAGAGTTCCGGAACAAGCAGGACTTGGTAAAATTGGATGTGAATGGCCTTCCCTACGGCCTTTGTGCTGGATGCATGACCAGGAGCACCAATGGACAGTCTTCAGGCTTGACCCCGCAGGAAGTGAACGAGAGACCGTGTGGCAGTCTGAGGTGCCCTGAGTGTAGTGTCAAATTTGAAAGTGCTGAAGACCTAGAGAGCCACATTCAGGTAGACCACCGAGACCTGACACCTGAGACTAGTGGCCAAAGGAAAGGCACCCAGACGTCGCCTGTTCCCAGGGTGAGTACAACTGAACTTTGAAATGTCAGAGGGATTATATGTAGGTTTTTAATGTGACTGAGAACTGTTTTTTTTTTTAAATCCCATTTTATAAAATTATTTAAACAACCAAAAAAAAAAAAACCAAAACAACAGAGGAGTAATGCACATAGAAAAATTAGATTTTGTTCAGTCTTACAGGCTCCTAGATTCCTAGTAGCAGAGCATTAAATTTTTTATCGTAAAGCTGCTCCAGATTTAACAACAGAAAGCTTAGACACATCTATAGAGCACATGAGTGGTGAGGATTGAGTTATCCATGAATTCTGGTGCTACTGAACTGGCAGATCTGGAAAAACTGGGACATTTCCATGAAAAAGGGCATTCTGAGTTCCCAAAGGAAAAAGATCTAATTTGTCATACTCGAGGAATGAGATGGTTTCTTACCTGGGAAATAAACGCAAGCAGGAAGATAAAGGAACTTGTGAGAAAAACTGTAGAGAATTTCCCCCAGAATTCTCACCTGAAACCAATTTCTGTGTTAGAGAGCTTGTCGTTACAGATGTCTTTCAGAGTGAATGCTGTGAGGCTGCTTGGGTGTTTGTGTGCATACATGCATGCCTGTGAGCGTGCGTGTGTGATTTTAAGCGTGGTTTTAAAGGGAACTTCTTCATGGCCCTCCTGTAGGAGAAGTAGTTTTCTTAGCAAATCTGGAAATTGCTGTCTACTAATAGGCAGGTTATGCATCTGAAAAAGAAGTGTACTCTGCTCTGGAGTTCACAGATAGCCTGTTTTCCCATTTCTTAGCTTACAGAATGCATGGGAACATGCGGTATCTAAGTAAGGTTTCAGAAGGCTGCTCAGGAGATTAATATTGTTTGCAGTTTATAGTCTTTTAAAATTATTTGTTGACGTTTTGGCTCAAGAATGGGCCAAGTCAGTCCTTCCTCTGTCAGGAACAGATGGAATGAGAAGTAAATTTTGGAAATCTTCTCGGGAGACCAACAGCAGACACATCTGAGTATTGATATCATCTGACATTTTTAATTAAACATGATGGGGTGAGATTTTCAAAAGTATCTAAGGAAATTAGGCACCCAACTCCTAATGAATAATTCCAGCCGTAGATGCCTGTTTATGTCAATCTGCTAATTAAAGCACCCACAAACACATCTTACTGCATTAATAGAACCTGTAAATACCGCTTGAATACAACATCAGAGGCTCAGGAAGTAAGATAGGACCCTAAGTATGTCCTGAGGACGCAGACTGTGATGCCTCCAGTAGTGCTATCACAAGCTGAGCCCCACTGGGACTTGTTAGCTCCAGCTCGATGCTGGGACCACGCAGGGCAGCAGCATCTGGGCAGCCTGGAGCGTGGCACTGCCTGCCCTCGGCGCCGCTCGCCCCAGCACCTCTGTTCCAGGCTGCTGCTGAAATGCCACAAAAAGTTCTGTTTCTTCCCTTTCTTGCTTTCTTTTTTTTTTTTTTTTCCTTCTCTTTTTAGAGTAAAACAACTGGATATTGTTCCCCTAGGTCTGTGACTAAGGCTCCTGGTGTATACACCTAATCCTGCAAATTCTGCAGAGGAAAAAGGAATGAAAATATCCCTCCTTCAAACTGATATCTTTTGAGAGTTCAGCTGGGGCTCTGACTAGGTCATTCTCCTTCCTCCTTCTCAGGTCTTTATTGCCTTCTAAATCCTTTTAAACACTTCTGTTCTCTTAGGTAGAACTAATTCTTCGTACGACCGTGCCTGTAGCCTAAAGTATTGCCTTTTCTTGCCTATTGACTGTCAGAAGCAGAATACGTTGCTATTTTCTGCTCTGATTTCTTGCTTTAACTCTCTCTTTTCAGTGAGAGCTTCCGCACTTGTTCCCTCAGGGGAGAGTTTTAAGTTCTCCAATAAGGTAAATGCTTTGAATTTCATCCCATGAGGGCAGATCTTAGTTCCTTTATAAAAGATAATGAAAAATCTGCATTTGTGGCGACGGCAAATGGTGCCTTCAACAGGTGTCTATGGCCTGCACATATGCTAATATCAGAGATCTTTACGGTATGCATCCCAGGAATAGATATATTGTTACTAGAAATAATTAATTATCTTACCCTTCACTGTAGGTACAAGACTTGAATTCTGATGTCAGTTCATGCGGAAACTATTGGTGTTTCATTCAGGTTTCTCAAGATAATGAGTGCTCTTTGTGTCTGCCTAGCACAGGGGTTTTCAAAGAACGATGTTCTCTTTTAAATGTTGATAAATTCCTGTATTTCAAGAATGTTTACTTAACTTCATTGGCTTCATAATGAAGCTGTGTAAGTTGAACACAATATTCTGTCATCTTGTTAGTATGCTGTGCACATGTAACAACGTACTGTTTTAGTAGAGCTGTCTGAGAGCTCAGTGCATGCAGAGTAACCTGCGGGTGCCCGAATAAGTC
Source organism: Numida meleagris (assembly GCF_002078875.1). Taxonomy (NCBI): domain Eukaryota; kingdom Metazoa; phylum Chordata; class Aves; order Galliformes; family Numididae; genus Numida; species Numida meleagris. Next base: position 6,316,092 of record NC_034418.1, read on the forward strand.
ACTTCTCTCCAGTTCTTGGGCAATTCTAGATTTCTTTTTTAAACACTTTATTCTTTGGAGTAAATAGGAATAAACAGAATGAAATTCTAGTAATTAGAAAAGATGATATAAAAAATACACAAGTTCTGTGAATGTGATGGATATCACGATACCAGCGGGTATACTTCTTGAAGAGCCTGGAAGCCTAGAAAAATTTCAGAAAAAAATGAAGTGAAGATTTGGCTCCATAATGAAACAAAGGAAGAAAGTAACTACTAGCTCCTGGTGAATAAAAAGTGGTAATATTTGAGAGGGAAAACGGATCAGAAGAAGAAAATCCATTCCTTTTTGTTGTATATATTTATGTTTGTTTGTGTGTGCACATGGATGTAGCAGCACAAAGGGGAGTATAAATACTTAGTTATATTTCATTTGCATTTGCTATCAAAAAGCACTTAGAATTGCTTGGCAGGCTTTGTTTTGTTTTGCTTTAATCCATAAGAAAACAAGAGAAAAAACATAACCCTTGAAAATGCCATTGCATCTTGTCTTCCTCACATTTTATTCTGACAAAAAAAAAAAACCCAGATCTATGGATTAATCACCTCTCTTTGTAAAACAACTAAGTAGGATCAATTCATGATGGTCAAAGAAGATTTCTAGGTGAATGGAGCTTTTGCTTCCTCTACATGGAAACATCTGCATCAGAGGACTTGTTATTAGGAGCTTTTAAGCCAAGTCAGTGGTATTTAATATGGAGAATCACTAAGAGGAATAAATAAAATACACCTTAGTAGCAAAGGGCTGCTCTAACATCAGCTTGTGTTTGATTCTTACAGTTCTACACGAGTTCTTCTGTCTCAGTAGGTCTAAAAGTTTCTTTTATTAGATGAACACCACCAGTATAGGTACCATTCTGGTGTCTGGCACGTGTATAGCTCAAGACCTTTTTATATTCTATTATGATCACATCAGAAGCAGTGCTTTCATTTTTACTGAACACATTTCTGTGCGTAGGAGCTTCAGTTTTGAATACATTTTATTAATTCCTTTTAACACCTTCTGGAGGAATGTGCGTGTCTTGAAAAATATGACAAATTGTTTAGTAGTGAGCTTTCTTACTGTCTCTTCTGATACTGGAAACAGTCACTTTTCAGGCTACTCTTTCTCTTACACAGATTTATCCTTACTTTGTACCATAATCATCACGAACTAGTCTTGTTAAACATTGAAAAGGGCAAATAGTCTGGCTTCAGTTAAATTTCCATCTTGAATGGTGTTTCTTTATTTAGCCCACCTAGGTTATTTAGACTGAAGAAGCAAAGGAGGTGGCATAGAAAATTAGAAGAATGAACCCCGTTGTGCTTCTTTAACTCAGTTCCTTTTCTCCTGCACTCTTTCTTGGATTCAAATCCTTCTCTTTGTTCTCCCCCCACCCCTTCTCTTCCCTTGTAAATCCACTGAATGGAGGAATATTTTCTTTGTAGAACAGGAAACTATTTCCAGATTTAAAGGAGGACAGTCTGGAAAACCCATGGGAACAATAGTTATTTCAGAAAAGAAACCAGACCCCCCTGTTGTTATTACTGCTATTTTGTGCCAAGATTAGAGTGAAGTATCTTGACTTAATGGGGATTGAGCTCTCAGTTGAAGGCCCTCTCGTCTGGTCTCTTATGCCACCTTGAAGCTGTCATCTAGACTATGAGCTCCTCACAATCAAGGCTTCTGTTTTGTTATCATACATCAAGACAAAACACTGAAAAGAGATAACCAACCCATTACAATTGTCTGTGAAGTCGTGATACTCACAAAAATGGTAGCAGAAGGTCAAGTTTTGTACCACAAATAACATAACCTTGTATTAAAACTAATGCTTACCATTTTCTGAGAATGGAAATCATTGTTGTAACATTTTTTTAAAAAGAATTATTAATGAGCCATCTTTTGCATATACATTTGGGTGCTAATCAAGCTATAGTTATTTTGTGGCCTGTGTGAAGCTAATTGTTGACCTTATTCTGTATCAAGCAGGGTACTCTATCAAAAGAGCCATTGCCTCAGTTAAACAACTCTTTCCCAGGCTGGATGTGGCCCTGGGCAGCCTGAGCTGGTGGGTGGCAACCAGCCCATGGCAGGGAGTTGGAACTGGGTGGGCTTTAAGGACCCTTCCAACCCAAGCCATTCTATGATTGTGTGATGTGTGTATCAGCTGAAGTTAGAGGTAATATTCACAGAAGTCTGAAATCTGCTGTCTTCTCGGAGGAGTGGTCACACCAAGCAGAGCATTTTGTAACTTTGTGGTGTGGAGGAGTTTGCACAGGGTCTGTGGATAAACAGAGACATCCTGTTTCCAGATCTGTTAGTAAGTAGCTTTCAGAAGCTTTCTGCTTTTTAAATCAATTTTAAAAATGAATCATTTGTCTGTGTTTAATATGAGTTTAAAGGCTTGAAATAGAGTTGAGCTGAAACAGTCTTTCTTAGCTAGTTACTTAAGGAACTCTCATAACAGAGATAAGTGTTGAACAAGGCACAAAACTTAGTCAACTTTGAAGTTTTAAAGAAGGGGAAGGTTTCAAGTTTTAAATGTGAGGGCATGAATCGTTCACAGCCCAGTCCTGTTTTTCTCTTCTAAGGATTTTTGCCGCCTTTTGTTTTTTTGGCATGTGTATGCCAGTGTGCTTGAGGCTTGAGAATACATGAGTATGTATGTGTACTTGCACTCGTCTGCTGCAATAGATTCCCAAGAAACAGTGCTGCAGAAGTCCAGCTGCTTTTCCATTAGCAGCCTTGATTTCAGAATGGATTCCAGGAGGATACTTTCTTGAGCTACCTAGGGATAACTAGCCTATCCAAAGTATTTCCTTTTATATGGTTGGCTGTGTCAGTTTTCGGCCAATGGAGTATATCTTTCTTCCTATTATCATGTTAATTGCCCATTGTTATTTTAGCCTAGAAAGCCCTGCCTATGTGCAAACACATACTGTGTACAGAATTCATGGAACGTGCGTACCATCCATAGATGGTTGCATTTGTTGTTATGATATTATAGCATGTTCATTAACCTCCAGCAGGCTAACTTGTTGCCACTGATGACATGGGAAGTAGTTAAGAAGCTCCTGGCAGCACCTAATTTGTTATTTCCTCAGCAGGTGTTCAAGGAAATTGGATCCCATACACAGAGGGAATGACAGCACCTCCTCTGTTTAACTCAGAACTTCTTATTTATTACTGCTGTCCTAAAAATAGGATTCTATACCCTGGTGTGGGGTGCAGGCCATAAGAAAAAGCGATTTTCATCTAACAGTGCACAAAAAGTACCCGCAAAATATTTTGTCTCAAAAATGTAAGAGGTATCGTTTATGGAATGAGGTTCCCCTCTGCTCATGGCTTGGGATTCTCATCCATCCGTCAGTTGAGTCGAGGTGTGAGTGGGCTATTTCACACATGTTCTGCTGCCATACAGTCCTGCTGCAGGGGTACACTCATACCTGAGGGCAAAAGCAGCAAAACCAGCCAGCTGCCTGGTGGCAAGTGTTGTAGCAGGAGTTATTCTCTGGGAAGAAGTAGGAACAAAAGGCCCAATTTTTCTAAATTGCACGTCAAAAGATGTCTGTTAAGATAACTTGTTCCCATGCAGTGATTGAGCATGCACATTAGACCAAAGCACAGTAGTCCTTGCTTTGGGAAATGAGAGTTTTTCCAAGTGTACAAAAGCTTAGCACTAGCCTTTTATTTTTTTCCTAACCTGGATGTCTATCTTGTCAGTATGCGCTTTCATTTCTACAGATAGTTTCTTGAATTTTTCACTGTCTTATTGCTCAAGTGCATGCACCGCTGTCAATCTGAGCCCAAACCCCATTTCTCCCATTTGAATAAATGCTTCATGTAATTGCCTCTTCACACTATCTCCTGATTTCTGCAGCTAAGCTTCCCTGGTATGACTTTGTGGCAGAGAACATTTGCAAGAGATTGTGCTAGAAAACCATTATTTGTGGTAATGCAGTTTTTCCAGGATTTCTGATGGGAAACCAGTACAAAATGTATTTCTCCTTCTGTCCTTCACTTCCCCAAACAACTATTATGTGTTTTCCTGCTGCTTTCTATAAAGACGGAATTTTTTGAAAAAGTTGATCTTTTTGTGAAAGCAGAGTTCCTTTTATTTCACTCAGCGGGAGTTGTTACTGTAATGGGTTAAATGACACGAGCAGTCTGATTATGGCTGAAGTACTCGGGCAGACTTCCAAGTACTATCATTTGAAAATTTTTTAAGTTGAAATTAAAGTTGTCTAAAAGCAGGCTGTTACGTAGAGGTTGCATTTGTGGTCCCTAAAAGTCCAGCCAAACTTGGTATCGTGTTGGGGATATATGGTCAGAAGAGGGCTGAGTTGAGGGAAGTTGAAGCACGTAACATGCTACATTTGTGATGACGCTTGCCTTATGCTACAGTGCAGTTTTCTCTAATCTCTTTTTGGTTATTAAACAGAAAAAGACCTATCAGTGCATCAAGTGCCAGATGACCTTTGAGAATGAGAGAGAGATACAAATCCATGTCGCTAACCATATGATTGGTAAGACATCCTTTAAACTAGGCCACTCATGGGCTGCTTGTTTTTTGCTACTCTTTGAAATTCACTATTCTAATAACTTGTTAATATTCATGCTGTAATTTATTTTTTTATCTTTCAAGGAAAATGATTTTGATGTAATGATTCTTCACTTCAAAGCTTTTTAAATATGTGGTTATAAAAGTGTTACTGCTGAGCTTTTTTCCTTATCCTTTTGAGTCCTCATCTAGCATTTTCATTTATATTAAAATCAAACTTTTGACAGTATCTTCCATTTGATAGCATAAATTTCTCTCTATCCACGTAAAAAGTACTTGCCAGTTGTCTACCACTTAGGAGCAATTATGTTTCAATTTTGTATGTCATGACATTGAATAGATTTAACTGCTAGCATTTTCCCAGCTAAATGTGGTGAATTCCTGAAGAACACTGTCAAAACAAAATGCTTACAGAGTTATTTCAGCGTTTTTTTTTCTCTTCCTGACAATTCTGGACTTCAGAAAGTTCAACTTTGCAGATAGACAAGTGGTTTAAAAAGCAGTGCCTGCTGCCTCTGTTACCGTCCTGCCATAAGAGTCTGAAGTAGCATTATTGTAATCTGATGGGTTGTATTTCAGCTGCAGCTGGATGATTCCTTTTCTGATGAATGCGAAGAAATGTTTTTTCCTGTCTGTACAGACGTTACGAATGTATGTGTTGGCCCAAGAGGTCAGTTTCCTTTGATGCACAGACCACAAAGGAGTTCCTTACACATGCCACTGTAGGTGTATGTTGTGTGAGATCCTTCAAAGACCGTACAGCACTCTTTGTGTGTCTCATATGTTCATGTGCGGCATTTATCTCCCATAAGCATAGTGGTTTTCCTTCAATAATTTTACATTTAGGAAACTGTTCTCCCATCAATGCATATACGTAACTCCTATTATCTTGGATTTGAATTATGCATAAATACCAGAGAGGGGGAGAGAGAGAGAGAAATGCAGACTGACACAGTATTCACCCGCCTGCCCCCACGTGAAAAATACACGTCAGTCACAATAATTTTCATTCTAGAGCCAGGCAGGATTTTCAAGTCAATGTCAAGCAGGTTAAGATGAAGATATCTAAAATTGTTTGCTTTTGTAGCAGGTGTTAATGTAATCTCTTGTTTGCAAGCTTGAAGAGTGAGATCCTTGTTAATTGGACCACAGTGATTTCATACAGCTCCCCCCTAGAATTTTTTAGTAAAAGCCTGAAAGAAAGGAGTCCATAGGCAAGCTTATCGCTGCAGCCAGAGCTGTGATACAGTAAATGATCACTGATTTTTAAATTCATAGCTCATGAAATGTTGAATTAAGGTTCTGCTTGATTTGAGAGAAGAATTCTTTCTCCTTCTGGAGAGAAGTAATTTCTTTACAGTGATTGATGTGTGAAGTTTATCTATTTATATCCCCAAATTAGTGCTGTCTGGAATAATACATGATGATATATATGTCATTAGAAGTTTCAGTATTAGAGAGCTATTGGAAAACAACACTGTTGTAAGTCAAGGGAAGCTGAGAAAAGTGTGGTGCTGTTGTTTGTGAAAACTTGTTTCACAAACTTGTTTGTTATACTTGTTTCCTTGAAGCTGTGCATAAGTTCTAATACATATTTGGAAGAGGCCTATATAGAGGCAAAGGCATGCGTGGACTCAGTTCCACATACCTAGGACATTGTAAATGCCAGAATATGGTAAGAAAACAACTGATTATTCCGCTTAGGGATCATGTCTTTGTATCTTTGGGCTGAGAACATTCATGAAGTCATCACTTTTTATGGTGGAGTGTGGGGAAGCGGAAAATACAGAAACTTCTGGTGAGGAGCCCGCTTCCTCCTGCTCTGGGGCAGCTCAGCCTGTTCACTGGTGCTTGGGCCCCTCTTTGGGACACGGGGCTGCCTCCAGAAACGTGGTGTCAGTGAGTCTCCTGTTGGTGTTTGCTCTTTACTGGGAAATACTGCAGGGGGGAGGAGAAGCTAGGTGTTACAGTTTCTCTACGAATAAATGCTGTGCAGATTTTTGGTGGTAATTTGCATAGTGCTGAGTCAGTAACAGTGGAGTGATGGATTTCTTCCTGGGCTTGCTCCTGTGGCCTTTGTTCAAAGCCTGAGAGCCTTAATCCCTTACACAGGCTGTAGGAGAGGCAAGCATGTGCTTCGCTATCGCTCAGGCTGCCTTACTGATGGTGCAGTATGGAGTGGAAGAGGTTTCCTTGGTGTTAGACCAAGCTTTGTCTGATGGCAGTGAAAGAAAGAAGCTGATGCATCTGTTCTGCAGGTCTGTTTGGCAGCAGCTGCTAACGTCGCTATTGTCAGTGCGAGACCCACACCTGAGGATTTGCTTGTGTCACGATCCTGGGGTGAGCATTCAGGTGTGCGGGGACCGGGGGGACCCCACTCTTGGGTTGTGCCTGCTAAAGAGCTGGCATCTGCCTCAGCTCGATGAACTTGTTCGTGTCTGCCTGAAATTAAGGTGTCTGCTTTAATATAGTCATTGAGGTGCCGTCTGGGGAAAATGAATGATTGATACCAATCTAAGATAAGAGTTTGAGTAGGATAAGCATTTCCAGGGAGAGATTTTTATCTCTTTTGAATCTGAAGTGAGCGAAGACAATGAAGTTAGCCTTGACATGTGGTTTTAGGTAAAAAAAAAAAAAAAAAAAAACACTTGGCTTTGATAATCCAAGACCTCTCGGCTGCACTTTCTTCTCATACTTTGCAAAACACAAAATCAATAGTTGACAGATGTCCTAAATGCTTGCTTACAGTTTCATTCTGCTCAAGTGACTGTCAACAAAGGAATCCCTGCTCTGTAGGCGTGATGCCCCCTAAGTACCGGTGTCCATAATGTGATTAAAGATTTCAGTTATTTCTTACATCATAGATGTAGAGAGTGCTTCCAGTGCCGTTGGCTGTGCGTCCCTCCTCCACCTCTCTGCTCTTCAGGCTGGAGTCAGAGGCCCTGCTCATAATTCATGGAGGTAGGGGGTTATTTTTTTCAAAGCAGTATGCGGGGAATTTCCAGTGCTACTCCCACACACTGCTTTGAAAAATTACCCTTCTGCACTCTAGCCCTTCATATCCTGTGCACAAACACAGAGGCATATTGGGTCCTGCACAGGGTCCCTGGAGAAGGAGCGGGCTGGATCCATCCCTGGAGGAGGTAAATGGTGGATGTTTTGTTTCATTTTACACTGGGGCCTGTAGGAGGGCTGGAAGCAGCAGAACAGACCTTTTCAGCTACAGTTAGCCAGGATGGGATCTATTTAGAAATGTTTTCAGCCAGGGGGGTGGGACAGGGAGGGGGCTCGGGGTGGAATTTGCAGAGAGTAGAGGTCTTTGAAACATTGCACTGATTGGGACTCCTTTGAAACTTGTCCATGCGCACAGAGAGGGGATCCCCCTTTGAAACATTTACAGGCGCTGGGGAGTCCACTTGGGAGTATATCAAAAACTTTCAGTACTTCTTGCAGCCTCTGTACTTGCTTACCTCCTGTTGCGCTGACCTGGCAATGTTTAAAGCTTCTCCCCCTTATCTCCCCACCTTCCCCTGCCTCTGATGTGCATGCAGTCTCTGTTAGATGCAGGAAGATGGGCGTACGCAGCCGTGGGCTCTATGGGGGGCAGTGCGCAGCCATGGCAGCAGCCAGAAGCACAGAAATCTGTTAATGCAGCTTTTCTCCTGTGGCTTTGGGAGCTGAGGAACTGGAATTCCCCATCCCCTGGCCACTGCTAAGGCCCCAGTACACGCGGGTGAGGGTTGCTGGGGGCCCAAGGGGCAGGGTCCAGCACTTGCATCCCGCAACTTCGCTGGAGCCGCACCCGGGGATCCTGGCCTGAGGCTTTGCTGATGGGTTTTACACGTGTGCTGGTCCCACAGCCGGGCGGGGTGCCCTAATTCTCGTGTCTCAGGCTGCACACAAAGCCTCAGGCTTGTTGCCCTCCGAGCAGGTCTGGTGCCGCAATGTCAAGGAGCAGAGCGTTCAGATCCATGCCGAGGCTCTGCCGTGTACAAGGAGCAGCCGTGGACGTAGCAGTACTTCTGTGTCGTGGTCAGAGGGAGTTGTTTTCTATTTAATGTTCAAAAAAGATGAATGACTCTTCCCACGTTTCTTTCTCCCTTTCTCTGCAAAAGTCTCCTGGCAAACACACACAAGAAGCTCAACTGCAGCGCGGTTAATGCTGGAGCACAGAAACTAATTATTTCTGGCTGCGCTCTAACAACAGAATGACTTCAGCATCCTCCTGCCCCGTGCTGCAGAGGAGTACAAGCGTCTATGGGCTCTAGAGAGCCTCCCGCAGTCTGCCCGACCCTTTGGGCTCGGTGGCTCCTTCTCAGTGCCGCTCCCATCCCTACACGTGTGAGAGCTCTGGGTCAGCGTCACGGCGTGGCTGTGGCGGCAGGAGTGGGCTGATGGCAGGGATGGAGGAGGGGGTGCGAGCTGGCCGCGGGCTGCGGTATGCAGGAGGCCCTGCTTCGTGCTGCGAGGGCCACCTGGGAGCGGAGGGAGCGCTGCAGGGAAAGCTTCCAGGAGTCACACTGAAATTGTTCTGGGGTCTGGTTCCTGGACTGCTGTCCAAATAAATATCTCCTTGTTTGATGTGATGGGGACAGCCGTGTTAAACAACTGCGTTTGGAGGAACGGGGAGAATTTTCTGAGCGATGCCCCAAGCTGTGGTGTGTCGTACACTGTATGTAATGGAGGGCTGCGAGTATCTAAATTACCTTTCCTGCCCTTGGAGATCATGTTTCAAGCTCTGGAGTTGCTCTGCCAGAATTAAACACAAAGCAGGGGGATAACATCCATCCACAGTTGTTTTTCTTTCAGATGCATACAAGTATTTTAAATAAAAAATTACCAAATACAGGTTTGGTATATTGTTACTTCTAAGTTTGTTGCTCTTAAGAGGTCAAACTACACCAGTAACTACAGAAGTATTTTTTGCAAAAGAAAAAAAAAAAAAGCTGATTTTATGTTCCAGTAATCAGTAGGTGATACCAAGCAAGGTTGAACCAGCAGAGAAGGAGCTGAGGTGGTATTCAAAACCAGACATAGACCAAGATACGCCCAGTTACGTTTTCTGTTTAAAAATTGAAGCAAACAGTTTCCTTTTGATTTAAGAAATGGTTGTTTTCATAATTCAGATCATACCAGAATTTCCAATGTATATACTCCTATTCAATGAAAACTGGGACTACTTTTGGGTGTTTTTAACTCCTGCTTGTCACAGAACATTCTAAGTGCATGTGCATATGAAAGGGATGTATGTAAAGATGGTTTTTGCAGCACCAACATTATACATGAGGAAATATTAGCCCTGGGCATCTCTGATGAGGATGTGATGCATTTCTGATTCTAGGGTCTGATCCTGTGGAGCACTTTGTTCCCTCTCCTTGATTTGGGAGCTGGGATGGCTAATGCTTCTCAGAATACTTCTCACAATAAAATATCTTTTATGTGAAGTATGGATAGTCAATAGAGGGGGAATGGTGACTTTAATTCTTGTAAAATTCCCTTTTTTGTGTGTTGATTGTTTGACACAGCACACGAATTCTAATTGATTTAAAGTTTAAGAGTGCTGTTTGGTAACACCTTCCCTTCCATTAAGATACCGTCATGACATTGTGTCCTGAGACAGAACTGTTTGATTCTTGAGGGAAACTTTTCAGACAGAGCGCTCGTGTTAGTTAAAGCGTGTACGTGGTAGCAATGATGATGACGCCGCAAAGCACTGTCTTGGTAGTAGTTTTCAGGCATTAAGGCAAATACTAATGTGCCAGATTGGTTTTGAAGCATTAGATGCAAATTATCAACAGGAACATATTTCTGGAATCAACAGCTGAATGTGTGAATTAATTATGGACACATTAGAAACTCAAAAATATTTTTTTAACTTTGATGTTTGTAAAGCATATTCCTAGTAATTGCTCTTTTAATGCAGAAACGGAAGGTACAACCTTCATGTATTTACCCAGAGCTTGCTTAAATATCCAAGCCTACCTGGACTCGCTTTAATTAACAATATGTGCTAGAATTCCACGTTGTAGGGGCTGGCTATTGTGAATGACCAATTTTAGGGAAGATGAGCTGTGTGCTGTAGCAGTAAGCACAGCCTGCAGTCCGCACAGCCCTCCCTCACCGCCTGCCCATGCCCTGGGCTGGCTGCAGCCTGCGGGGCCGCTGCGAGTGGGGCTGGGGCTGTGCCCACTCCCAGACAAAGGCTCTGCTGCTGCTCGCAGGCCCATCCGTCCCTGGTGCAGCCCTGAGCCTGGGGCATCTTCGTTCTGCTTGCTGCCTTCAGCTGTAAGCGCTTGTGCCAGTACTTAAATAACATTGTAAGGAGTGTAGTGCATAAAAGCTAGGAATGTTCCAATAAAAAACTTACAGTTTTTAACAGCGTAGTCGCACTGAAAGCCAAATTACCATTGTTAACAGGCGGAAGATGCTCTCTTTAGTACAAACAATATTGGCCCCTAATATAATTCAGCACTTAATTGGTCTCTTACTTTGAAACTGGTTTAATACATTGTGTATTTACTGTTGCTGCCTTTCTAAGGCCTGGAAAATTCATTATCCAAAATCGCAATAATTTTATCCAGCCAGGCTGTATAGATGTGGCCTCCTGCAATTGTTATCTGTGCATATTTGTTCATAAAACTTACTCCATTTCATAAGAATGTGTTTTGTTTCACTTGTTTGTCTACAAGGAAGGAAATAGCATTTCCCTTAATGTATTCATTCACATTTTCCTTTTGCATTTTTCATTTCATTTACAACTTGGTAATAGTAGTTCAGTTTTCACTGACATTTTTATAGCTGCTATGACAACATTCCTGTTTTGCATGATACATGCATAATCGGCTGTGATCCCAGTTTCACATTGCTTTCATTCTTTCTTAACTGTGTTAAGATTCCTTGCAGCCTCCAAATTCAATTTTCATAGGCAGTTGTGATTACACCTGTTTAAACATTTTCCTGGTAGTTTCATATTTATTCATAAAGGCAGCAGTTGATAAAACCCCTTTTCTGCAATCAGTCAGAGCTTAAAGTGTGATTTTTCTTCAGAGTTATCATTAGCAAACACCTCCATCTATTCCCAGCCTTATCAATGTCAGCTGGGCAGTGTGGCAGAAAATGCTGTTCTTCAGTAAACTGGCCTGTGTGGCAGTGATTGTCCTGAATGTGTAACTTGTTCTTCATTTTTGTTGATGCCATTAGCCTCGAAAACTGCTGTACTTGTGTATTTAATAGTTTGCAGAGATGCTTCCTGCCTGTTTCTCAGATGTTTTGTGTGTGTGGCCATGTCTCCCTAAGTTCGCAAATTTCTTAGCTCTTCTTTGCTAGTCTTGAATGTGGAAAACAAAATGCGAGTTCTCACCATATGGGGTTTCGGTTCTCCCTGCAGATGGCAAAATGACTCCACTGCTTCCCAGCGGAGAGGTCAGCACCCCTCTGTGTCCTACTTTCCAGCAACAAACACCAGAATATTTCTTGGGGGGTGGGGAGCAAACTCTCCTTCATTCCTAGGTGTGGACTTCAGACTTGATAGAAATGATGCATCAAGGAAGTTGTTCTTCCAATGTGGATTCCAGGTGTAAACATCTCTATCAGCTCTGTCCTGAAATCGAGGTGCTTAGGATCTGTTTGTGGGAGCTTTTTAACAAATAGCAGCTTTGTCCAGAGCAAGTAGGTATTACCCCATTTCTTCTTTATCTGCCATGCAAATCTGTCAGTTTGGAAACTTCAGGAACCAGTTCTGCCTTTCTTGAGGGACAGAAAGGATTGTGCCTTTTTGTGAAAGATAGGTGTATTATGAAGAATAAATGAGGAACAAAGGAATGAATGGAAAATCATACTGGTTTAGCTAGGAATTAGTGGCAGAGTTATAGAATATTCTTTTTACTTCTTTGGGGAAATCTTGACTTGGTTCCAGACCATTTCCAGTCATGAAAAAGGAAAAGTAAAGTGTATCATATTAGTAAACCGTAAGAAAATTCATTCTCTACTAATAAAATCCTGGATTTCACTCTTTCTAAATACTTTGTTCCATATCCAGCACTTCTGAGCACCGAACCTAAAATGTTTATTTTTTCTTCTTCTGTTTATTATAATAAAAGCCCCTGGTTTTGAATTGGGTACTGGCTTACACATGCTGAACCCTAGCTCTGCAGTTATCAGGCTGAAATGGCTTGCCTGTATGTTAAGGTCCAGATTTGTTCCTCCTGTTACTTGGTTGACTTCAAAGAGAGACAGTTGGCCCATTGCCTTTAATTATAGTTCAAACTAAACGGCGCCCCTAACTTTGGGGAGGATTTAATCTGGTCTATTAGAACAAGAGATTACAACTGATATTTCTGTTTTTTTCGTGGCTGGTAAACAAGTCAAATTGAACACAGACCTCCCTGTACACTCCTGCTTCTTTGGGTACTCGCATGGGTTTTTATTTTTTTTCCTTGCATTTGTAATTGGAAACTTGTCTATGCAGAGCGTCCTTGCAGATTACTCCCATGAAGGAAGCCCGTGTACATTATTTAAATGCTTTTACCTTTTTCAGTGTTTCAAGGCTCCCAGCACAGGTAAAGCCTTTGCACAAATGGCCTTTGTTGTTTGCACCAGACGTGTTTGCTTGCTTGAATATCACATTTTTGTCACGAACTCCTTTTGGTTCAATCTGTTAGTGAGTTTTGACAGTTTTACGCCTTTGTAAGTAACAGAATTTTTTAACTGAGTGTTTTAACTTTGCAGATTCATTGTGTGCCTTTTTTCAAAGCAAATTCCCTTAATTAAAAAAGTCAAGAATTTGCCATTCTTGCAAGAGGCAGCGGCCGCTGTGTGACTGCGCGGCGAGCCTGAGGAGGACGGCGGGAGCTTGTCCCTGTCCGACTTCCCCGCAGGAGCATCGAGCTTTTAAGAACTGGCAGTGCTGTTGTCTGCCATGTTCAAACAATAACAAGTTGAAGATAAGCTTCTTTCTTTGTCAGTTGAAATATTGACCTTTTCCTGGTGAGAAATCGTCATTTTAGAAACCAAAAAACCTTTTTTTTTGTCCTACCACACCCAAAAAACGCCGCAACTGCTGTGTAAGAGTACCATGGTCTTTGGAAGACAGAGCTCCATAGCAGGCCATAAAACCTCCCTGTTCGTCGTGTTTCCCAGAGCTGGCTTCTCCTCTGCGTTTGCGCCTTGTCCTGCTGGCACCGACCCGCGGGCAGGTGGCTGGTGAGTGCTGACCCCACGGCAGTGGCTGGCCACCTCCTGCTTCCTGTGGGACTGGCACAAAATGGTTCGGCCGTGGGCTTCCTTCATTTGCTCCTGCATCAATGAGGAGGAGTCCGAGAAGTGTCATTGCGGGAAGGAAGTCTGTAGCACACCGCTGATGTGCATAAATCAGTCTGTCAGTCAGTCACAGCCTGCTGGACTCCATTTAATGAGGGGTATATTTTATTCTGTATTCACAAGCATGATTTTTAGTATGATTCAACCTAGGCAGATCCATTGGTTTCAGGTTTTGCTCCGGGTAGGGTTTGGGTGTTTTAAAATAACAACATCAGCTAGCACGGTTGGCTTGTCTTCTGTTGCGATGTTTTGCACACATCGGTTATTACATGTTGTTGGTGTATGGACAAATATTTCCTAAACCCCATGACTGTGAGTTATATCCAGGAATAAATATTGGCAACAAAAGTTAAATGATGAAACCTTATGGAATGAATGGTAACTGATTCAAGCTGGGCCGGATATAGATAGCAAAAGCTGAAGGGAAGAAAGTACTCTAGTGACATCTTCTCCGTTTTTAATTTGCTAGTTAAGGATTTATTTAACTTTTGGTTCAGTATTTATGCTTAAAATATTGGTTTTGTGAGAGAAAAAAAAAAAAGCAAAACAACCACTGAACCCATCTAAAATCTTTTACAATCATTAATGAGCTTCCAAGGAACAGGGAATTTACATTCTGAGATGTTAGTTTCTAGATTAGTTTATACTTACATATTTCTTTATACTTACATATTTTAAAACTCGGTGGGAGACAGCTGATTTTTTAAGCTAAGCTTTTTCAAGTTATATGTCCTTTGATATAGTTTAACAAAGAAAATTTAAAAGCCTATACTCAAAAAGCAGTCTAGAGTTTTTTCTTTTCTTTTTTTGTAATTACAATAATTGTAGGGATATGCTCTGAAATTTAAACGCAGCCTTTTTAACTTTTTCTTTCATGCCTTAAAAAATTGCATAGTCATGCAGAAATCCAATACTACAAAAATACCTAAGGTGCCAGAAAAGTTACATATGTTATTAGACCGTTAGTGAAAGTGGAGATAGGTTCTCCTTGTACTTTGGTCAAAACTCGAGCATTATTTTTGTAGTTGTGTCAATTGTGTTAGCTTTCATGGATGCGATTGTTGAGGCATCCGACGTCCGTGTGCCCGTGACAAGGGCGTTTGGAGCCATCATACTCCCTGGTTCTCATAGATTTCTGTGCATAAGTGTTCAGCTTTGAGTGTCCAAAAGTCCCTGTAGAGTTGATGGATGGGGGGAAACTTGCTAGGTATTTTCTGAACAGCCTGTCTGGAAACTGTAATTTGCAGTTGCTTGTAAATGCTTCATTGCTAAGCAGCTCAAGATGGTGAAAGTTAGCAGTTCTGGAGCTCCGTGCAGACATTCTTGTAAACTGTTAACTAGTGCATGGTTTGTGTTTTGTGCACAAGTCATCCTTGCAATCTAAACACCGGTGTTCAGTTTTAAAGCAGATACACATTTGTCGTACAGCATGGAAGGCCAGATTTATCTACAAAGGTGTGGGTTGCTTACATCTGGAACTATGACTTCATGATTTTTTCTTATTAATGACTGAAAATATTGGGGTTTGTTTTTTCTTTCAGTGGAAACACCAGTAGACCACAAATGTACAAGGTGTAATTATATCTATCTTGCGTCTTTATTCTTCTTTGAACATGGCTTACTGGTAAAGGACTCTCGAGACCCAAAGAATGGATGCTAAATGGCCTAGTTACAGAGGTTCCCCATTTTCCTAAGGCTTAATCTGGGGAAGTGGCTGCCATTTGCAGGCTAGCAATACGGTGAAAGCACATCATTGTACACAACATTTTATTTGGACAGCTGTATAAAAATGGCAACACACTGTGAAATCCATTAACAGCAAAACATGTTAAATTCAGCAAAATGCATCTCATGTGGAACACTGAATAAGAAATTATAGTCTGAGTTTTACTAGTTGGTTATCAGAGTCTGTCTTGAATGAAGAGAATCAAATTTTTTCCGTGCGTCTGCCGATAATAACAGTGCATGCTGTACACTGGGCTTTGAAACTAGCATGCACCTGTAAATCTTTGCCCCAGTATGTTTCTGCAAGGTTTTCACATATCTAATCTTAATATCCACTGGGAGCCCTGGTGGCAGTTCTTGCTGGAACAAAGAGCTCCTATTTGCATGGTAGGGCTCACTGATGCTCACCAGCATTGCTTGAACAGTGCAGGAACATTTGCACAAGTAAGTTTCGTGGGGTGTAGGAGGAAGAGCTCAAACTGGGAACAGATTGATTCATTGCCCTTGACTGGCCGCCAGTGCAAGGGAGGACCTCCGTCTGGGCAACCATGAGTAAGTAGGTCCTTTGGCTTTGGTGGGATTCCCTGAGTGGATTTTGTTCCGCATATAGTGAGATTTTTCAAGATTTCAAGATTTTTTCAGTAATATTTCTTTTTCAAATACTGTTCAAAAATTCAAAAAATCTCTTGCAAAGTGTTCTGCATTTCCATTGTTCCTGTTGTTTAACTATGAGATGTTGTTCATCAAGATAGGATGCCATTAAGTATTCTGGTACAGAAAGGAAAAATGAGTTTACTCTTGCTTGGTAGAAAATGAAATAGCCATGTTAACTTTAGCTCTTATCATGAGATTAAAAGTCTAATGGGGAATAGTGTCATCTTCAGTCTTCAAAGCCAGCATCAGTGACCTTTTGAGAGTTTTAACTTCAACAACCTAATGATTTCTCTCCTAGAAAAAGCTGAAAAAAGTATTTTCCTTGCCAAGGAAATGAACAAATGGATGGATAAACTTAGCTGTATGCTGGAGCAGGCTAAACTACTTTTGGTCGTATTTAACACCAGCAGATGGGAGGTGGCTTCCAGGCTGCATTGCCCATGTCACCACCTGCTCTGCAGAGAAAGCACAGAGATTAAGAGCCAGGGCAGGAGGGCAGCGTGGGCACAGCCCCCTCCTCTGCCTGGACACCCTGGTGCTGGTGGCCCTGGGCAGTGGTTGTGGCTCGGGGCAGCGTGGTGGCTGTGGGCACTGGTGGCCCTGGGCAGCGCTGGTGGCCCTGGGCAGCCGTGTCTGCACATGCCGCTTGCCCCGAGCTGGCTCAGTGTCACTGGGGGCTTGTTTCCTGTGTAAGAGCACTGGAATTTCTTGGTGCAGTTCCTGTTTGTGTTTGCAAGCTTGTGCTCTTGCTCTTTTGCCAAGCTGGCAGCGCACAAGGGTGACTTCCTGCGCAGGGATGTAGAAGTGATCCTGTGATTCTTCCTCTGCAGCCACTGGGAGATAAAAGCCAGGACATCGGGGACTGCAAAGAGGGAGCCAAATTATATTTATAATATTAAAGTGAGTGCATTTGTGGTTTTGCCATTCTCTAGGGTTTTTCATAAGTAGAAAAACATGAATTAGCATTTTCCATTTCCATATATTGACTGGAAAAATAGCCTGCTCTCAATTAAGACCTATAGCTTTTGGGATGTATGCAACAATTTTATAAAATATTTACAGCAAAATTTGCATTTTACATGGCAATACAGTTTTTCTTGTGTTTAGTGGAAAGGACTTAGGCCTAACAGAGGAAATTCATCCAGCCTACCAGAAGGGAAATAAATCTAAAATTGGGTTGTTAGCATTCGCACTGAGGAGTGCCCAGTGCGGGCCGTTACCTCCAGCCATCAGCCGGGGTCACTTTCCCCAGCAGCTGTCAGTCACACCGCTCCCTGTGCAGAGCCATCGCTGCCCCTTTAAAACTGCCTTTGGAAGAGGCTGTGGCTTTGTGCTAGACAGATAAGTAGAACATTTTTTTCCAAATGTAAATGCGCACTGTAAAGAACATAGCTATTTCCTGGATAATTTGCAGTTGTATATTTTATGTTAATTTCACCGAAAATATTGCACCCCTGCCAGGTTTAGTAGGGGCTCACTGTGATATGAATAATTTCTAGCGAATCATTTTTTTTCTTCATTTAAGATTTGGCACCTTTTTAAGATTTTAATAATAGCAACAAGGAGGAAGATTTAGAACAAGTGAAACATTAGAGCCAAAGAAATTCACATTGAGAGCTAATGTAAAATAGCAAGAATAATTACATGGAAAACAGTTGCCACAGATGTTTTTCCTTGTAATGTAATAACTATTTACTAAACTGTTTATTTTAGGCCCTTGGTTTATAATAAAATATTTATACATGCTCTGCTGTAATAAAAAAATATTGACAAAATACTATAGAGATTTTTAAAAGACAATTAGTATTCCTCTGTCTAAAGGCAGCATTGCAGCCGCAGCCAGCCCTGCCCCTCTCTGTGGCAGCAGGGCAGCAGCATCCCGGGGGCTGAGCGCTCACAGAGGCCATGGGCTTGTGCAAACTGCTGGTAAATGGCTGGGGAGCGTGAAAGCTAATGCTACAGGCTGAGGAAGCACGTTTTTCCTCTTTGTTTCAATAAGGAAAACCTGATTCCATCCCGAAATAATATACAGTAAAGCTATGTCTTGTCTGAGCAAAATGTGCCTGCTTTAGGAGCAAATTTGAAGTTCAAGGTACCAGAATCGTGAATGTTGTTCTTAAAGCCAGTGTGGCACGGTGGCTGCTCTGAAGCGGTGACTGCGCCGTCCCTAACCCTATTGCTCGATTCTGCTAGAGCCACGCTTGTCACACACTTGGTTCGTGAAGTTACGTGCCCATGAAGCGTGCGTGCATTGATGCACCGTGGCTATCCAGATGTGTGGGTGTAGCAGTGCCGGAGCATACTGAAGTAATAACTTCAGCAGCATGGGAAGGCCTGCAGATAGCACTTTCTATAGATAATCTTAAAATGTATGTTGTTGTATTCATGAATATATGGAAGAAACTTTTATTTTCTGGTGTCTATTGTATTACATTATAAAATGTTAACCTAAAGTAGTATCCCATCAGGATGTGCCTCTCCCTGCCCATTGCACACTGACAGATTTTAGTTTTTTTCCGGAAGTGGTTGTACATCTTTTAGGGGTACCTGTTACTTAGCACTGCGCTGCTGGCACACAAAGATTTTAAAAAGTTGCCTACGGGAAAAGAAGAGAAGATATCTGTAGTGTTGTGAACACAGGCCCTGCTGCCTGTTTGCGTTTGAGTAACCGCTGCAGTACAGGAACCCAAAGTCCGTGGTGTGAGTGAAAGCCACACAGCTGGATCTGAATGCCCAGCACTGGGAACTAGGAAGGTTTCAGTACCTAGCTCTGAATCTGTATCTAGGAGTGCAGGCTCTACTTTCAGGTAGACAAGTCCCTTGAGTTTCCCTGCTAGCACATGGTGATCTTTATCATTACAGAAGGAACAGGGTAGCAGCCTTGTGAAATGATTGGAAAAATGAATTTAAAATACACGTATGAACCTCTTTTCCTGATGAAACTCATAATTCTCACCTGTTTAAGAATTAGTGTGATTGACGATGTAGACTTTCATCATGCTTGGTTACAACATTCAAAAAAGGGGCAGAGCAGAGAACTGCAAGCATGAGAACTAAAACTGAACAAAAGAGGGAGCTAAGAAATCTGAAATGTTCAGGTTTAAGGCAGAATAATCATGGTTAGCATATGCCTTTTGTTGGAAGCGGACTTTTTGCAGGGTTGACTCATGCACAGAGGCCAACGTGTGTGAGAGGTCCGTGAGCCTCGTACCGTGCCACATGCAACCACCGTGTTCCTTTCCCAGGGTTTGCCCTTGAGGAATCTAGCCACAGCGGCTTTTTGATCATTAAAATTTGGCTTTTCCTCTGGAAGTCTGGATAATTTAATATCAAGCTTACAATAGGAAAATAAATGGTGTAATACGTGCAATATTTTCTGTAAATTAAAGTTTGGATCTGGGCTCGTTGCCTTGTGCTACCTTCCTGCCTGTGAAACGTTGATACAGGCGGAGCGCTGCCAGGCCGTGCAGTTCCGTCAGTACAGCGCCTTTGGAGTCAGCAGTAGGGTCCAAAGCTAGCATTAAGGAAAACAAAGGAATTTGTGCTTGGAAATCAGCAGTGCTCGGCACACAGTATTTTTCTTCAAGGACTGTGTTATTGTGTAAGCTAATGATTTTGTTTTTAAGTTATATTCTCGGGGGCATGGACATCCAGAATAATCAAGGATGTACTTTTACTGCCGATCCTGTGCAGTGTTAGGTCTCTGGTGGAGAAACTGGGCCGATTGCAGCACTTGAGCTTTGGATTAACCCCTGCTTAGTAACGTGACTTCCTGGTGCTGAATAGATTTCTGGATTGATACACGTTACCTGTGTGTAAATTAGTTTAAATGACAGTAAATTAGCCAGTTCGTTTCCCTTGTGCCTTTTAGAAGGCCGTGTACTGTTTATCATAGTCAAAGCCATTATCTCTGCGAGCAGGTTTGGAATTGAAGTACATCTGCTGTGGTTCTGCCCTCTCCAGACAAGCCTGGTTCTCCTGGTGGCCCCAGGTGCGGTGGAGAGGCTGCGTGTCCTGCCCCGGTGACACCGCTGCCCAGTGTCCCTGGGACCCATGGGGAGCCCTGTGCGGGTACGTACAGCAGAAGGGTGGGGTGGGATATCCAGTGTGTGGCTCTGAGAAGGTCTTCAGAGCATGTGTCACAAGTTTGAATTATTTTTTTGTTTGTCTGTGGAGAGGAGTTTAGAAATTTTCCACTTAACTTGGTACTTCTGCATAGGAAAATAATATATTAAGAGAGGCAAATGAAGGAGCAGGGCAAGACAGAGGAAGCCTATGAAAGGAGTTCTTTTTTGCTCTTCTGAAATACACGTGGTATGAGTTAGAGCACAAACCCTTTCAAACGTTGTCAAAAATCTTCACCTAGTGTCCCTACCATACCTTTGCATATAAGGAAACAACTGCAGAGAGCGTTATTTTAATAAAGTGTTGGCTGTTAGTGTCTCATAGCGGGTCGGGAAATGAGTTCAGAGGAGCAGGTTTTGCTGAAGAATGTCTCCAATTTTCCCTTGGAACTACACTTCGAGGGTTTTTGAAGGTTTATGTATTTAACAGTTCAGATTTTCATTTTAGCTTTTCATTTGCTGCTTGGGATTTTTATTAATTTAGCAGCATTCGTTTAAGTTGATCCAGCTCTTTATATCATTTCCAGCTTGAAATATTAGTTCAGAGATAAGCTTTGTTATTAAATGCTTAATCTCGAACGCTTGTCTTATTTGGTAAGAATTATCTTTGAGAAGTAGGTAAAGAGAAGCTGACGGCTGTGGTTTTCAGGCTGCTGTAACTGGAGTAGCCCAAGTCCTGGTTTACAAAGGTTGGCATCCCTTCAGTTTGCCATCGCAGCAGCTGGACTTCATTAAGTGCTGGTGTTAATTACTGGGAGATGGCTGGTTCAGTATGCATACAGCAACACTTGGGGTGACACGGAAAAGAAGGGTCACCTTGACATGGAAGCTTACAAAAAAAAGAGCAGGGCTGTCGCTAATTTTGTAACTGCTTTTAGTGCAAACTAGCTCTGAGAGCAGCACGGCGAGCACGACTGCATGGTCACAAAGAATGTTTTAATTGCTCCTGCCATTGAGTAGTCTGGGAAGGAAGGTAGGCACAGTGCTGGCTAACTTGCCTTGTGATGAAGGAAGATGTGAATGTCATATTTTGTGTGTGTGATACGAAAGAGAGAGGAAATTCTTTTTTTTTTTTAATTCTCCAGAGTTTTCAAGCCACATACAGTATAGTTTGAAGAGGAATTATTAATAATTTCGTACACCATAAATAGTATTCTGTGGAGAAAACGTGTTAAGGGTTTGTATCTAAGGGAAAATGTTTAGGGGACGGATGTCATGGAGAAGAACATAAACCGTGCGGCAGCACGGAGCAGTGCTCGGAGCCGTGTCCTGCAGCCAGCGGTGCTCGGGTGCTGTGGGCTCCCGGCCATCACCCGGCCCCCGTGGAGAAGCGCTGGCTGTAGCTGTGCCGTGTGCCTCGCCGGGCCGGGCTGGAGGGGGTGGGTGCAAGGACATTGGTGGAGAATTAGGTTATTGCATTTCCTCCTTAATTCTTCATCAGGGCTGCCGCCTCTATTTTCTGCAGAAAAATCAATGCATTCTGATTCTGTAATTTCCCATGGTGCCTCGCTGGGCGCGCGGCGTGCCATGGGAGGTGACATATCCGGTCATGGCAGCTTGAACTCTTTTTTCCAGTGAAAGAATTCATTGGAATTTCACAACCTTTGCGTGCTTTTGTGAAAACACTCATTTGTGTTTGCGCCAACCCGCTAATGGCGGATGCCGGGGCTCGCGAATCCCACCTACATTCGGTGCTCGTTATGGCATGGAATGTGCCGTTAATAATGCATCTGTGAAACTCAGCTGCGAGGGAGCCAAGTAATTATCCCACCGTAGCGTTCCCTGCTTCAGTGTCATCACAACTGGGGCTTCATTAAAAGTCCTAACAGTAGAGATGTTGTGTGGTGCAGCCTGTATATATATTTTTTCATTTAAATTATCAGCAATGCCATGGCTCAGAGGTAATTTGACTTTTTGAAACCGTGGAGCCCCTGTGAATTTCCTTCCTCCTCTCCCTCTCGCTGCCGCACCAGCTGATCAGCCCCAGAAGAACAAAAGGTTTATCTGAAGCTATGAAGCATATATTCACCAGCTTCTGGCGTCTAGATAAAGAAAAAAAATCAAAGTACTCCATTGAACATGTTAATACTGAGCAAAATGCACACAGCCAGACACTAAACCTTTACAGGGATTTGGGCATTTGAAAAGTGATACTCTGATCAGGTCTTGAGTTACTTTCCTTAGCATAAAGTAGAGCGGCGTCATAAAATAATATAGGTTTTTAAATAAATGGAAAGCTTAACATTTCCCCCCCTTTTGTTTTACTTCTTTGTCTGGTTTCTGTCAGGCTGGCAGTAACAAAATCTTGGGTAGAGGTATGCTATAATGAAAGTATTTTCCCTTTTTGATACCGTACTCCTCCAACAGCATATACAGTGTATACCTCTAGCACAGAAACAAACGGACGTGAGGAACAAAAGCATCTGTGTCTCCTTACAGATCTCTGAGGGACTTTGGGATGCTTCTGAAAATTATTGCTCTGGTAACTCATTCCTCCTTGTTGTTATTTTTCACTGCTGCTGGCTTCCCATTTCCTCCTCCTGCTCCTGGTTGGGCTATGAGGAGCGCCTTCCCAGCGGCACTGGGGCACGTGCAGTGTTTGCAGCGCCAGCTGAGTTGTCCTGGTCCTGGGCACCTGGTGGCTGTACTGCATGGGCAGGGGTTGCAGAGGTCTCTCTTGGACCTCTGCATGTGAGTCTTCATGGTGCTGGGGGTGCTGGATGTGCACTGGGG